>NW_027140852.1:2765000-3065000 GCF_036365525.1 Heterodontus francisci
CAGACACTGAGACTTATATATATGCACACACACACACACACACACACAACAGCCCAGACACTGAGACTTATATATATGCACACATACACACACACACACCACAGCCCAGACACTGAGACTTATATATATGCACACACACACACACACCACAGCACAGACACTGAGACTTATATATATGCACACACACACACACACACACACAAACACACACCACAGCCCAGATACTGAGACTTATATATATATGCACAAACACACACACACACGCACACACATTAACACACACATACACAAACACACACACAGCCCAGATACTGTGACTTATATATATGCACACACACACACACACACACACACACACACACACACACACACACACACACACACACACAGCACAGCCCAGACACTGAGACTTATATATATGCACACACACACACACACACCACAGCCCAGACACTGAGACTTATATATATGCACACACACACACACACACACCACAGCCCAGTCACTGATTCCTATATATATGCACACACACACACACACACACACACACACACACACACACACACACACACACCACAGACACTGAGACTTATATATATGCACACACACACACAAACACACCACAGCCCAGACACTGATTCCTATATATATGCACACACACACACACACACACACAAACACACACACACACAAACACACACCACAGCCCAGATACTGAGACTTATATATATGCACACACACACACAAACCAGAACCGAGGCACTGAGATATATATATATATATATTTATATATATAGACACACACACAGACACTCTGTCTCTTTCTCTCTCTCGCGCTCACATGTACTCACAGACACACCACAGCCCAGACACTGATTCCTATATGTATGCACACACACACACACACACACACACACAAGCACACGCATACACACACACACACCGCAGCCCAGACACTGAGACTTATGTATATGCACACACACACACACACACACAGACACAAGCACACGCATACACACACACACACCACAGCCCAGACACTGAAACTTATATATATGCACACACACACAAACACACACACACACACACACACCACAGCCCAGACACTGAGACTTATATATATGCACACGCACAGACTCACATACCACAGCCCAGACATTGAGACTTATATATATGCACACACACACACACACACCACAGCCCAGCCACTGAGACTTATATATATGCACACACACCACACACACACCACAGCACAGACACTGAGACTTATTTATGCACACACACACACACACCACAGCCCAGACACTGAGACTTATATATATGCACACGCACACACACACACACAACACAGCACAGACACTGAAACTTATATATATGCACACACACACACACGCACATCACAGCCCAGACTCTGAGACTTATATATGTGCACACACACACACACCACAGCCCAGCCACTGAGACTTATATATATGCACACACACACACACACACACACACACACACACACACACACACACACACACACACACACACACACACACACACACACACACCACAGCCCAGACACTGTGACTTATATATATGCACACACACACGCACCACAGCCCAGCCACTGAGAATTATATATGTGCACACACACACACACCACAGCCCAGCCACTGAGACTTATATATATGCACACACACACACACACACACACACACACACACACACTCACACCACAGCCCAGACACTGAGACTTATATATATGCACACACACACACACACACACAGACACACAGCACAGCCCAGACACTGTGACTTATATATATGCACACACACACACTCACACACCACAGCCCAGACACTGAGACTTATATATATGCACACACACACACACACCACAGCCCAGTCACTGATTCCTATATATATGCACACACACACACACACACACACACACACACACACACACACACACACACACACACACACCACAGACACTGAGACTTATATATATGCACACACACACACACACACACCACAGCCCAGACACTGATTCCTATATATATGCACACACACACACACACACACACACACACACACACACAAACACACTCCACAGCCCAGATACTGAGACTTATATATATGCACACACACACACAAACCAGAACCGAGGCACTGAGATATATATATATATATATTTATATATATAGACACACACACAGACACTCTGTCTCTTTCACTCTCTCGCGCTCACATGTACTCACAGACACACCACAGCCCAGACACTGATTCCTATATGTATGCACACACACACACACACACACACAAGCACACGCATACACACACACACACCGCAGCCCAGACACTGAGACTTATGTATATGCACACAGACACAAACACACGCATACACACACACACACCACAGCCCAGACACTGAAACTTATATATATGCACACACACACAAACACACACACACACACACACCACAGCCCAGACACTGAGACTTATATATATGCACACGCACAGACTCACATACCACAGCCCAGACATTGAGACTTATATATATGCACACACACACACACACACACCACAGCCCAGCCACTGAGACTTATATATATGCACACACACCACACACACACCACAGCACAGACACTGAGACTTATTTATGCACACACACACACACACCACAGCCCAGACACTGAGACTTATATATATGCACACGCACACACACACACAACACAGCACAGACACTGAAACTTATATATATGCACACACACACACACGCACATCACAGCCCAGACTCTGAGACTTATATATGTGCACACACACACACACCACAGCCCAGCCACTGAGACTTATATATATGCACACACACACACACACACACACACACACACACACACACACACACACACACACACACACACACACACACTCACACCACAGCCCAGACACTGTGACTTATATATATGCACACACACACACACACACACACACACCACAGCCCAGCCACTGAGAATTATATATGTGCACACACACACACACCACAGCCCAGCCACTGAGACTTATATATATGCACACACACACACACACACACACTCACACCACAGCCCAGACACTGAGACTTATATATATGCACACACACACACACCACAGCCCAGACACTGAGAATTATATATGTGCACACACACTCACACACACACACACACACACACACACACACACACACACTCACACACACACACACACACACACACACACACACACACACACACACACACACCACAGCCAGCCACTGAGACTTATATATATGCACACACACACACACAGACTCACACCACAGCCCAGACACTGAGACTTATATATATGCACACACACACACCACAGCCCAGCCACTGAGACTTATTTCTGCACACACACACCACAGCCCAGACACTGAGACTTATATATATGCACACACACACACACACACCACAGCCCAGACACTGAGACTTATATATATGCACACACACACACACACACCACAGAAGCCCAGACACTGAGACTTATATATATGCACACACACACACACACACACACCACAACCCAGACACAGAGACTTATATATTTGCACACACACAAACACACACACACACCACAGCAGCCCAGACACTGAGACTTATATATATGCACACACAGACACCACAGCCCAGACACTGAGACTTATATATATGCACACACACACACACACACACACAACAGCCCAGACACTGAGACTTATATATATGCACACATACACACACACACACCACAGCCCAGACACTGAGACTTATATATATGCACACACACACACACACCACAGCACAGACACTGAGACTTATATATATGCACACACACACACACACACACACAAACACACACCACAGCCCAGATACTGAGACTTATATATATATGCACAAACACACACACACACGCACACACATTAACACACACATACACAAACACACACACAGCCCAGATACTGTGACTTATATATATGCACACACACACACACACACACACACACACACACACACACACACACACACACACACAGCACAGCCCAGACACTGAGACTTATATATATGCACACACACACACACACACACACCACAGCCCAGACACTGAGACTTATATATATGCACACACACACACACACACACCACAGCCCAGTCACTGATTCCTATATATATGCACACACACACACACACACACACACACACACACACACACACACACACACACACACACACACCACAGACACTGAGACTTATATATATGCACACACACACACACACACACCACAGCCCAGTCACTGATTCCTATATATATGCACACACACACACACACACACACACACACACACACACACACACACACACACACACACACCACAGACACTGAGACTTATATATATGCACACACACACACACACACACACCACAGCCCAGACACTGAGACTTATATATATGCACACACACACACACACACACACCACAGCCCAGTCACTGATTCCTATATATATGCACACACACACACACACACACACACACACACACACACACACACACACACACACCACAGACACTGAGACTTATATATATGCACACACACACACAAACACACCACAGCCCAGACACTGATTCCTATATATATGCACACACACACACACACACACACAAACACACACACACACAAACACACACCACAGCCCAGATACTGAGACTTATATATATGCACACACACACACAAACCAGAACCGAGGCACTGAGATATATATATATATATATTTATATATATAGACACACACACAGACACTCTGTCTCTTTCTCTCTCTCGCGCTCACATGTACTCACAGACACACCACAGCCCAGACACCGATTCCTATATGTATGCACACACACACACACACACACACACACAAGCACACGCATACACACACACACACCGCAGCCCAGACACTGAGACTTATGTATATGCACACACACACACACACACACAGACACAAGCACACGCATACACACACACACACCACAGCCCAGACACTGAAACTTATATATATGCACACACACACAAACACACACACACACACACACACCACAGCCCAGACACTGAGACTTATATATATGCACACGCACAGACTCACATACCACAGCCCAGACATTGAGACTTATATATATGCACACACACACACACACACCACAGCCCAGCCACTGAGACTTATATATATGCACACACACCACACACACACCACAGCACAGACACTGAGACTTATTTATGCACACACACACACACACCACAGCCCAGACACTGAGACTTATATATATGCACACGCACACACACACACACAACACAGCACAGACACTGAAACTTATATATATGCACACACACACACACGCACATCACAGCCCAGACTCTGAGACTTATATATGTGCACACACACACACACCACAGCCCAGCCACTGAGACTTATATATATGCACACACACACACACACACACACACACACACACACACACACACACACACACACACACACACACACACCACAGCCCAGACACTGTGACTTATATATATGCACACACACACGCACCACAGCCCAGCCACTGAGAATTATATATGTGCACACACACACACACCACAGCCCAGCCACTGAGACTTATATATATGCACACACACACACACACACACACACACACACACACACACTCACACCACAGCCCAGACACTGAGACTTATATATATGCACACACACACACACACACACACACCACAGCCCAGACACTGAGAATTATATATGTGCACACACACACACACACACACACACACACACACACACACACACACACACACACCACAGCCCAGCCACTGAGACTTATTTCTGCACACACACACCACAGCCCAGACACTGAGACTTATATATATGCACACACACACACACACACCACAGCCCAGACACTGAGACTTATATATATGCACACACACACACACACACCACAGAAGCCCAGACACTGAGACTTATATATATGCACATACACACACACACACACACCACAACCCAGACACAGAGACTTATATATATGCACACACACAAACACACACACACACCACAGCAGCCCAGACACTGAGACTTATATATATGCACACACACAGACACCACAGCCCAGACACTGAGACTTATATATATGCACACACACACACACACACACCACAGCCCAGACACTGAGACTTATATATATGCACACGCACACACACACACACACAACACAGCACAGACACTGAAACTTATATATATGCACACACACTCACACGCACATCTCAGCCCAGACTCTGAGACTTATATATGTGCACACACACACACACCACAGCCCAGCCATTGAGACTTATATATATGCACACACACACACACACACACACACACACACACACACCACAGCCCAGACACTGTGACTTATATATATGCACACACACACACACACACACACACCACAGCCCAGCCACTGAGAATTATATATGTGCACACACACACACACCACAGCCCAGCCACTGAGACTTATATATATGCACACACACACACACACACACACACACACACACACTCACTCACACCACAGCCCAGACACTGAGACTTATATATATGCACACACACACACACGACAGCCCAGACACTGAGAATTATATATGTGCACACACACTCACACACACACACACACACACACACACACACACACACACACACACACACACACACACACACACACACACACACACCACAGCCCAGACACTGAGACTTATATATATGCACACACACACACACACACACACACACACACCACAGCCCAGACACTGAGAATTATATATGTGCACACACACACACACACACACACACACACACACACACACCGCAGCCCAGCCACTGAGACTTATTTCTGCACACACACACCACAGCCCAGACACTGAGACTTATATATATGCACACACACACACACACACCACAGCCCAGACACTGAGACTTATATAAATGCACACACACACACACACACCACAGAAGCCCAGACACTGAGACTTATATATATGCACATACACACACACACACACACCACAACCCAGACACAGAGACTTATATATATGCACACACACAAACACACACACACACCACAGCAGCCCAGACACTGAGACTTATATATATGCACAGACACAGACACCACAGCCCAGACACTGAGACTTATATATATGCACACACACACACACACACACCACAGCCCAGACACTGAGACTTATATATATGCACACATACACACACACCACAGCACAGACACTGAGACTTATATATATG
This sequence comes from Heterodontus francisci, assembly GCF_036365525.1. NCBI lineage: Eukaryota > Metazoa > Chordata > Chondrichthyes > Heterodontiformes > Heterodontidae > Heterodontus > Heterodontus francisci. The sequence goes on from NW_027140852.1 coordinate 2,772,340, forward strand.
CACACACACAGCACAGCCCAGACACTGAGACTGAAATATATGCACACGCACACACACACACACACACACACACACACACACACACACACACCACAGCCCAGACACTGAGACTTATATATATGCACACATACACCATACACACACACACACCACAGCCCAGACACTGAGACTTATATATATGCACACACACACACACACACACCACAGCACAGACACTGAGACTTATATATATGCACACACACACACACACACACACACACACACACACACACACACACAAACACACACCACAGCCCAGATACTGAGCCTTATATATATATGCACACACACACACACACGCATACACATAAACACACACATACACAAACACACACACAGCCCAGATACTGTGACTTATATATATGCACACACACACACACACACACACACACACACACTCACACACAGCACAGCCCAGACACTGAGACTTATATATATGCACACACACACACACCACAGCCCAGACACTGAGACTTATATATATGCACACACACACACCACAGCCCAGACACTGATTCCTATATATATGCACACACACACACACACACACACACACACACACACACACACACACACACACACACACACACACCACAGACACTGAGACTTATATATATGCACACACACACACACACACACCACAGCCCAGACACTGTTTCCTATATATATGCACACACACACACACACACACACACACACACACACACACACACACACACACACACACACACACACACACACACACACACACACACCACAGCCCAGATACTGAGACTTATATATGTGCACACACACACACACCACAGCCCAGCCACTGAGACTTATATATATGCACACACACACACACACACACACACACACACACACACTCACACCACAGCCCAGACACTGAGACTTATATATATGCACACACACACACACACACACACACCACAGCCCAGACACTGAGAATTATATATGTGCACACACACACACACACACACACACACACACACACACACACACACACACACACACCACAGCCCAGCCACTGAGACTTATTTCTGCACACACACACCACAGCCCAGACACTGAGACTTATATATATGCACACACACACACACACACCACAGCCCAGACACTGAGACTTATATATATGCACACACACACACACACACCACAGAAGCCCAGACACTGAGACTTATATATATGCACATACACACACACACACACACCACAACCCAGACACAGAGACTTATATATATGCACACACACAAACACACACACACACCACAGCAGCCCAGACACTGAGACTTATATATATGCACACACACAGACACCACAGCCCAGACACTGAGACTTATATATATGCACACACACACACACACACACCACAGCCCAGACACTGAGACTTATATATATGCACACGCACACACACACACACAACACAGCACAGACACTGAAACTTATATATATGCACACACACTCACACGCACATCACAGCCCAGACTCTGAGACTTATATATGTGCACACACACACACACCACAGCCCAGCCATTGAGACTTATATATATGCACACACACACACACACACACACACACACACACCACAGCCCAGACACTGTGACTTATATATATGCACACACACACACACACACACACACCACAGCCCAGCCACTGAGAATTATATATGTGCACACACACACACACCACAGCCCAGCCACTGAGACTTATATATATGCACACACACACACACACACACACACACACACACACTCACTCACACCACAGCCCAGACACTGAGACTTATATATATGCACACACACACACACGACAGCCCAGACACTGAGAATTATATATGTGCACACACACTCACACACACACACACACACACACACACACACACACACACACACACACACACACACACACACACACACACACACACACACACACACACACACCACAGCCCAGACACTGAGACTTATATATATGCACACACACACACACACACACACACACACACCACAGCCCAGACACTGAGAATTATATATGTGCACACACACACACACACACACACACACACACACACACACCGCAGCCCAGCCACTGAGACTTATTTCTGCACACACACACCACAGCCCAGACACTGAGACTTATATATATGCACACACACACACACACACCACAGCCCAGACACTGAGACTTATATAAATGCACACACACACACACACACCACAGAAGCCCAGACACTGAGACTTATATATATGCACATACACACACACACACACACCACAACCCAGACACAGAGACTTATATATATGCACACACACAAACACACACACACACCACAGCAGCCCAGACACTGAGACTTATATATATGCACAGACACAGACACCACAGCCCAGACACTGAGACTTATATATATGCACACACACACACACACACACCACAGCCCAGACACTGAGACTTATATATATGCACACATACACACACACCACAGCACAGACACTGAGACTTATATATATGCACACACACAGCACAGCCCAGACACTGAGACTGAAATATATGCACACGCACACACACACACACACACACACACACACACACACACACACACCACAGCCCAGACACTGAGACTTATATATATGCACACATACACCATACACACACACACACCACAGCCCAGACACTGAGACTTATATATATGCACACACACACACACACACACCACAGCACAGACACTGAGACTTATATATATGCACACACACACACACACACACACACACACACACACACACACACACACAAACACACACCACAGCCCAGATACTGAGCCTTATATATATATGCACACACACACACACACGCATACACATAAACACACACATACACAAACACACACACAGCCCAGATACTGTGACTTATATATATGCACACACACACACACACACACACACACACACACTCACACACAGCACAGCCCAGACACTGAGACTTATATATATGCACACACACACACACCACAGCCCAGACACTGAGACTTATATATATGCACACACACACACCACAGCCCAGACACTGATTCCTATATATATGCACACACACACACACACACACACACACACACACACACACACACACACACACACACACACCACAGACACTGAGACTTATATATATGCACACACACACACACACACACCACAGCCCAGACACTGTTTCCTATATATATGCACACACACACACACACACACACACACACACACACACACACACACACACACACACACACACACACACACACACACACACACACACACACCACAGCCCAGATACTGAGACTTATATATATGCACACACACACACACACACCAGAACCCAGGCACTGAGATATATATATATATATATTTATATATATAGACACACACACAGACACTCTGTCTCTTTCTCTCTCTCGCGCTCACATGTACTCACAGACAAACCACAGCCCAGACACTGATTCCTATATATATGCACACACACACACACACACACACACACAAACACACGCATACACACACACACACCGCAGCCCAGACACTGAGACTTATGTATATGCACACGCACAGACTCACATACCACAGCCCAGACATTGAGACTTATATATATGCACACACACACACCAGCACACCACAGCCCAGACATTGAGACTTATATATATGCACACACACACACACCACAGCCCAGACACTGAGACTTATATATATGCACACACACACACACACACCACAGCCCAGACACTGAGACTTATATATATGCACACACACACACACACACACACACACACACACACACACACCACAGCCCAGACAATGAGACTTATATATATGCACACGCACAGACTCACATACCACAGCCCAGACATTGAGACTTATATATATGCACACACACACACCAGCACACCACAGCCCAGACATTGAGACTTCTCTATAGATGCACACACACACACACACACACCACAGCCCAGACACTGAGACTTATATATATGCACACACACACACACACCACAGCGCAGACACTGAGAATTATATATATGCACACACACACACACACACACACACACACACACACACACACTCACACCACAGCCCAGACATTGAGACTTATATATATGCACACACACACACACACATACACACACACACACCACAGCCCAGACACTGAGACTTATATATATGCACACACACACACACACACCACAGAAGCCCAGACACTGAGACTTATATATATGCACATACACACACACACACACACCACAACCCAGACACAGAGACTTATATATATGCACACACACAAACACACACACACACCACAGCAGCCCAGACACTGAGACTTATATATATGCACACACACACACCACAGCACAGACACTGAGACTTATATACATGCACACACACACACACACACACACACACACTCACACACCACAGCCCAGACACTGAGACTTATATATATGCACACATACACACACACACACCACAGCCCAGACACTGAGACTTATATATATGCACACACACACACACCACAGCACAGACACTGAGACTTATATATATGCACACACACACACACACACACACAAACACACACCACAGCCCAGATACTGAGACTTATATATATATGCACACACACACACACACGCACACACATAAACACACACATACACAAACACACACCACAGCCCAGATACTGTGACTTATATATATGCACACACACACACACACACACACACACACACACACACACACACACACAGCACAGCCCAGACACTGAGACTTATATATATGCACACACACACACACACACACCACAGCCCAGACACTGAGACTTATGTATATGCACACACACACACACACACACACACACCACAGCCCAGACACTGATTCCTATATATATGCGCACACACACACACACACACACACACACACACACACACACACACACACACACCACAGACACTGAGACTTATATATATGCACACACACACACACACACCACAGCCCAGACACTGATTCCTATATATATGCACACACACACACACACACACACACACACACACACACACAAAAACACACACACACAAAAACACACACACACACAAACACACACCACAGCCCAGACACTGAGACTTATATATATGCACACACACACACCACAGCCCAGACACTGATTCCTATATATATGAACACACACACACACACACACACACACACACACACACACACACACACACACACACACACCACAGACACTGAGACTTATATATATATGCACACACACACACACACACACCACAGCCCAGACACTGTTTCCTATATATATGCACACACACACACACACACACACACACACACACACACACACACACACACACACACACACACACACACACACACCACAGCCCAGATACTGAGACTTATATATATGCACACACACACACACACACCAGAACCCAGGCACTGAGATATATATATATATATATATTTATATATATAGACACACACACAGACACTCTGTCTCTTTCTCTCTCTCGCGCTCACATGTACTCACAGACACACCACAGCCCAGACACTGATTCCTATATATATGCACACACACACACACACACACACAAACACACGCATACACACACACACACACCGCAGCCCAGACACTGAGACTTATGTATATGCACACACACACACACACACACAAAAACACACGCATACACACACACACACCACAGCCCAGACACTGAAACTTATATATATGCACACGCACAGACTCACATACCACAGCCCAGACATTGAGACTTATATATATGCACACACACACACCAGCACACCACAGCCCAGACATTGAGACTTATATATATGCACACACACACACACCACAGCCCAGACACTGAGACTTATATATATGCACACACACACACACACACCACAGCCCAGACACTGAGACTTATATATATGCACACACACACACACACACACCACAGCCCAGACACTGAGACTTATATATATGCACACGCACAGACTCACATACCACAGCCCAGACATTGAGACTTATATATATGCACACACACACACCAGCACACCACAGCCCAGACATTGAGACTTATATATAGATGCACACACACACACACCACAGCCCAGACACTGAGACTTATATATATGCACACACACACATACACCACAGCGCAGACACTGAGAATTATATATATGCACACACACACACACACACACACACACACACACACACACACACACTCACACCACAGCCCAGACATTGAGACTTATATATATGCACACACACACATACACACACACACACCACAGCCCAGACGCTGAGACTTATATATATGCACACACACACACACACACCACAGAAGCCCAGACACTGAGACTTATATATATGCACATACACACACACACACACACCACAACCCAGACACAGAGACTTATATATATGCACACACACAAACACACACACACACCACTGCAGCCCAGACACTGAGACTTATATATATGCACACACACACACCACAGCACAGACACTGAGACTTATATACATGCACACACACACACACACACACACACTCACACAACACAGCCCAGACACTGAGACTTATATATATGCACACATACACACACACACACCACAGCCCAGACACTGAGACTTATATATATGCACACACACACACACCACAGCACAGACACTGAGACTTATATATATGCACACACACACACACACACACACACAAACACACACCACAGCCCAGATACTGAGACTTATATATATATGCACACACACACACACACGCACACACATAAACACACACATACACAAACGAGTCGCTCTGAACAGGCTCCAGAAGCTGGCCGAGCGCGTCTACCCTGAGGCACAGTGTGGCTTTCGTGCAGAGAGATCGACTATTGACATGCTGTTCTCCCTTCGTCAGATACAGGAGAAATGCCGTGAACAACAGATGCCCCTCTACATTGCTTTCATTGATCTCACCAAAGCCTTTGACCTCGTCAGCAGACGTGGTCTCTTCAGACTACTAGAAAAGATCGGATGTCCACCAAAGCTACTAAGTATCATCACCTCATTCCATGACAATATGAAAGGCACAATTCAACATGGTGGCTCCTCATCAGAGCCCTTTCCTATCCTGAGTGGTGTGAAACAGGGCTGTGTTCTCGCACCCACACTTTTTGGGATTTTCTTCTCCCTGCTGCTTTCACATGCGTTCAAATCCTCTGAAGAAGGAATTTTCCTCCACACAAGATCAGGGGGCAGGTTGTTCAACCTTGCCCGTCTAAGAGCGAAGTCCAAAGTACGGAAAGTCCTCATCAGAGAACTCCTCTTTGCTGACGATGCTGCTTTAACATCTCACACTGAAGAATGCCTGCAGAGTCTCATCGACAGGTTTGCGTCTGCCTGCAATGAATTTGGCCTAACCATCAGCCTCAAGAAAACGAACATCATGGGGCAGGATGTCAGAAATGCTCCATCCATCAATATTGGCGACCACGCTCTGGAAGTGGTTCAAGAGTTCACCTACCTAGGCTCAACTATCACCAGTAACCTGTCTCTAGATGCAGAAATCAACAAGCGCATGGGTAAGGCTTCCACTGCTATGTTCAGACTGGCCAAGAGAGTGTGGGAAAATGGCGCACTGACACGGAACACAAAAGTCCGAGTGTATCAGGCCTGTGTCCTCAGTACCTTGCTCTACGGCAGCGAGGCCTGGACAACGTATGCCAGCCAAGAGCGACGTCTCAATTCATTCCATCTTCGCTGCCTTCGGAGAATACTTGGCATCAGGTGGCAGGACTATATCTCCAACACAGAAGTCCTTGAAGCGGCCAACACCCCCAGCTTATACACACTACTGAGTCAGCGGCGCTTGAGATGGCTTGGCCATGTGAGCCGCATGGAAGACGGCAGGATCCCCAAAGACACATTGTACAGCGAGCTCGCCACTGGTATCAGACCCACCGGCCGTCCATGTCTCCGTTATAAAGACGTCTGCAAACGCGACATGAAATCGTGTGACATTGATCACAAGTCGTGGGAGTCAGTTGCCAGCATTCGCCAGAGCTGGCGGGCAGCCATAAAGACAGGGCTAAATTGTGGCGAGTCGAAGAGACTTAGTAGTTGGCAGGAAAAAAGACAGAGGCGCAAGGGGAGAGCCAACTGTGCAACAGCCCCAACAAACAAATTTCTCTGCAGCACCTGTGGAAGAGCCTGTCACTCCAGAATAGGCCTTTATAGCCACTCCAGGCGCTGCTTCACAAACCACTGACCACCTCCAGGCGCGTATGCATTGTCTCTCGAGATAAGGAGGCCCAAAAGATACAAGCATTAAATACTTGCACGTTATACTACCCGTCAAGTCACGAGGTGATCAGTCTCAGACTTGCGACTGCCCTTTTGTTCTCTGAGTCCTTGACACAGGGAACCTTCTTGACTGTTCTTCCCTGGGGCTCTTGTGCCGTCACCAGTTTCAGCCATTGTCCACTGTGAGTCTAATCATATCTCGTGTCCATAGCAACTCTTTTATCTGGTTCGTGCAAGGATGCTGTCTGGGAGAATCTCTCTCTTGTTTCAGCCTGTTTTTCTGTACTGTCTACAATTCCTTGGCCATCTGTTTGCTGTGCTCCTTTCTATCCAGCCCCCACTATGTTTCAAAACGTTGTGCATTGTTGTGTGACGAGTCCCTTTGTTTCAACTAAGTTCTTTTATTTTTTTCTGAGTCTACAGCCCTCCCCGCCCTCCTTTGATCCTGCAGGCTATGCACAAGGGATCACACTCTCCTGTCTCTTCGGTCGTACGCTTGTGCAATTACAATTTCATTGTTAATGCAATATCCTAATTAGTGTAATGTTAAAGAAAGCACAATTTAAGCATCATTGTTACATAATTAATCACTTGTGTGATCATAATACAGTCGTAATTGAATTTGTAGAATAAATTTGTCATTCATTAATTCATTTTAAGTATCTACCAATAGTTATACAACTACCCTCGTGTTACATATTTAATTGTCTATCTTTTTATAGAACAAATTTGAATACTGATTGCCTTTAAGGTCGCTGTCCAACCTGCATTCATACATCCTCGCACATTCCTTAATCAATTTCTTAAGTTTCCGAATTAAGTATGTCACATATATCACCATGATACCCGAAACAACTATCAGGACATGGGAAATAATTGTAAACCAAGGGTGTATCTGCACGTTTGACCCCAATTTCCATAAGCCCTCCCACCAGGTAGAATCATTTATCTCGTCAATCTCATCTTGTATTATCTTGCACTCTTGTTCCAGATTGTAGTACACTACAGCAATGGTTTCTAGTTGCTGCCTCTCTTGACCCAAACGTATGGGCAATGGCTGAATAGTATATTCATATTCCCGGAGGTAATTTATCAAGTCGTCCTTAACACTTTGTGTCACAGTTATCGTTTCTGTCTTTCTTTTCTGTATTCTACAAATCCATCTTCTCTACTCTAGTTGGTATTTGTGGGTATAAAATAAACGTACATTTCCTCACCAGACAAATCCGGTTATGTCCATACTGGTACTCCTTCATCGTGGTGGTTAAGCAATATCTCCCCTTTCCCTTATAGGCCACATGGGGTAACCTGATAATGCCTTCCTAGTTTCCATGGTGCAATTTACAGTGGTATTAAATCCACACTTCTATTCTGCTGTTTTATATGTATGTATATATTTATATATACTGACAGTATGTCCGTGTGTTACAGTTTGACCGAGTACCTACCTCTGCGGTGAGGACACATGACCACCTGGTTTTCCAGACTACACTTAGACAAAGTTGTCCCAATTATCTCCTTTCCAATTTTCACAACATAGGTCAATATATCACAGTATTTTCTGTAATCCTTTCCCCTTTCCTCGCTCCATCTACTATTCTCTGCAGTAATGGGACAGATGGAAATGGTTTGCCATCTGCTGACACAAAACCTCTCACTTCCCACAGAGGTAGGTACTCGGTCAAACTGTTACACACGTACATACTGTCAGAATTTATATCAAGCAGTGGGGGAAACATGTGTGGTTGTGTCACCACAAAGCGACTGCAGCTAGTTCTGAACGCCCCCCGTCGTCAATAAGTCACGAAAGACAAACAAGCAGGTTCAGCAAGCAATAAGAGGGCTAATGGTATGTCCGCCTTTATTGCAAGAATATTTGAGTGCAGAAGTAGTGAAGGCTTACTTCAATTGTACAGAACCTTGGTTAGACCTCACCTGGAGTACTGTGTGCAGTTTTGGTCCCTTTACCCTAGGAAGGATATTATTGCCATCGAGAGAATGCATGAAAGTTTCACCAGACTTGTTCCTGGGATGGAAGGACTGCCCTATGAAGAGTGATTGGGCAAACTGGGCGTGTAGTCTCTAGAGTTTCGAAGAATGAGAGGGTATCTCTTTGAAACCTACAAAATATTTAAAGGGATAGACAGGGCAGATGTCGGTAATATGTTCCCCATTGTTGGGGAGACTAGAATCAGCAGACACAGTTTCAAAATAAGATGGAAGCCACTTAGGACTGAGCTGAGGAGACATTTCTTTACTCAGAGGATTGTGAACTTTCGGAATTCTCTGCTCCAGAGAGTTGTGGAAGCTCAGTGATTGAGTCTGCTTAAAGTAGAGATTGACAGATTTCTAAGTACCACTGACAGAGAGGGATATGGGGATAATGTGGGAAAAAGGCATTGAAGTGGATGATCAGCCACTATCATATTGAATGGCAGAGCAGGCTTGATGGGCTGAATGGCCTACTTCTGCTCCTATGTTCCTAAACTGCTTAACTCATTCAGACTCGAGGCAGTTTAGTCAGGCTGCTTTCGGAGCGTTTGGAATTTTTGCTGGTACACCTGTGGTACTATCTCATATGCGCCCAAGATAGAATTTTTAGTTATCGCATAATCTGATGAACTTTCATCTGACAACAATGAATAAACCGCATGGGCTTTTCCTGTTACTTTGTTTTGTAAAAACAGTATCTAGTTCTCTGCCAGCCATTTCAGCTGCTTTGCAAGCTTTTCAAAAGTGATGAAAAATTCTGCCACATCCTCCTCATTCAACTTTCGAATGAACTGGGTGAACTTTAAGAGCTCAGCACATTGTCCTGGGCGAGGGGCAGCTCCCTCACTAGCTGTGTCTTCACTCGGTGTACTGGGTCTTCCTCTAGTTGTTTGAGCCGCCTTAACTCCCTTTCCTCCTTCTCCTTCTGGAACAATCTTATATTTTCCCTTTCTTGACAATCACTCTGCTCTTTCTTGCTCTCTCTGGAATTCTAATTCTAGTCTATTCTGTTCTAGTTTTACCTTAGCGAACATTACCCAACCTGTTAGTGATCTAAACCTGTTTGAGTATTCAGCTTCAAGTGAAAATTGGTTGGCCACAAGTCTTAGGATTTCAGGTTTCCTAGCTTTTGGACAGAGAGTAATCCCTAACTGTCCAGCTACATTACTCAACTTTTCAACAGAGAGAGCTTTTAACATGTCCCGAGTTACTTCACTCTGTATGTCACTCCTTTTTGCCAATGTAACTCCTTTACTCAAAAAGGGAGGGAGACAGAAACTACAGGCCAGTTTGCTTCAAATCTCTCTTGCGGGAAATGTGAGACGTAATTATTAAAAACGTATTCGCAGACAGTTAGAAAAAAAATCAAAGTAATCAGGCAGAGTCAGCATGGTCTTCTGAAAGGGGAATCATGTTCATTCAATTTGTTGGAGTTCTTCGAAGTAATAACATGTACTGTGGAGAAAGGGGAACCAGTGGATGTACTGTACTTAGATTTCCAGAAAGCATTTGATCAGGTGCCAGATCAAAGGTTAATGTGGAAATTAAAAGCTTATAGTGTAGGGGGTAACACACTGGCATTGATAGAGGATTGAACAAGAACAATGAACAAAGAACAGTACAGCAAAGGAACAGGCCATTCGGCCCTCCAAGCCTGCGCCGATCTTGATGCCTGCCGAAACTAACACCTTCTGCACTTACGGGGCCCATATCCCTCTATTCCCTTCCTAGTCATATATTTGTTAGGATGTCTCTTAATCGTCGTTATCATATCTGCTTCCACCACCTCCACCGGCAGCAAGTTCCAGGCACTCACCACCCTCTGTGTAAAAAACTTGCCTCGCACATCCACTCTAAACTTTGCCCCTCGCACTTTAAACCTATGTCCCCGAGTAACTGACTCTTTCACCCTGGGAAAAAACTTCTGACTATCCACTCTGTCCATGCCACTCATAACTTTGTAAACCTCTATCATGTCGCCCCTCCACCTCCGTCGTTCCAGTGAAAACAATCTGAGTTTTTCCAACCTCTCCTCATAGCTAATGCCCTTCAGACCAGGCAACATCCTGGTAGACCTCCTCTGTACCCTGTCCAAAGTCTCCACGTCCTTCGGGTAGTGTGGCGACCAGAATTGCACACAATATTCTAAGTGTGGCCTAACTAAGGTTCTGGACAGCTGCAACATGACTTGCCAATTTTTATACTCTGTGCCCCGACCAATGAAGGCAAGCATGCCGTATGCCTTCTTGACTAGCTTATCCACCTGCGTTGCCACTTTCAGTGACCAGTCGAACTGTACGCCCAGATCTTTCTGCCTATCAATACTCCTAAGGGTTCTGCCATTTGCTGAATACCTCCCATCTGCATTAGACCTTCCAAAATGCATTACCTCACATTTGTTTCGATTAAACTCCATGTACAATTTCTCTGCCCAAGTCTCCAACCGATCTATATCCTGCTGTATCCTCTGACAATCCTCATCATTATCTGCAACTCCACAAACTTTTGTGTCATCTGCAAACTTACCAATCAGACCAGCTACATTTTCCTCCAAGTCATTTATATGTACTACAAACAGCAAAGGTCCCAGCACTGATCCCAGCGGAACACCGCTAGTCACATCCCTCCATTCAAAAAAACACTCATCCACTGTTACCCTCTGTCTTCTGTGACCAAGCCAGTTCTGTATCCATCTTGCCAGCTCACCTCTGATCCCGTGTGACTTCACCTTCTGCACCAGTCTGCCATGCAGGACCTTGTCAAAGGCTTTACTAAAGTCCATACAGACAACATCCACCGTCCTTCCCTCATCAATCATCTTCGTCATTTTCTCAAAAAACTCAATCAAATTAGTAAGACACGACCTCCCCCTCACAAAACCATGCTGTCTCTCGCTAATAAGTTCGTTTGTTTCCAAATGGGAGTAAATCCTGTCCCGAAGAATCCTCTCTAATAGTTTCCCTACCACTGACATAAGGCTCACCGGCCTATAATTTCCTGGATTATCCTTAAACCCTCTTCTTAAAAAAAGGAACAGCATTGACTATTCTTCAGCCCTTTGCGACCTCCCCTGTTGCCAGTGAGGATGCAAAGATTTCTGTCAAGGCCCCAGCAATTTCTTCCCTTGCCTCCCTCAGTATTCTGGGGTAGTTCCCATCATGTCCTGGGGACTTATCTACCTTAATACTTTGCAAGACACCCATCACCTCCTCCTTTTTGATAATGAGATGACTGAGACTATCTGCACTCCCTTCCCTCGGCTTATCATCCACTCCTTCTCCTTGGTGAATACTGATGCAAAGTACTCATTTCGCACCTCACCCACTTCCTCTGGCTCCACGCATAGATTCCCATCGTTGCCATTGAGTTGGCCAACCCTTTCCCTGGTTACCCTCTTGCTCATTATATATGTATAAAAAGCCTTGGGATTTTCCTTAATCCTTTTCACCAATTACTTTTCATGACCCCTTTTAGCCCTCCTAACTCCTTGCTTAAGTTCCTTCCTACTATCCTTATATTCCTCAAGTGCTTCAGCTGTTCCTTGCCTTCCAGCCCTTACAAATGCTTCCTTTTTCTTTTTGACAAGGCTCACAATATCCCGTGTTATCCAAGCTTCCCAAAACTTGCCAAACTTCTCTTTCTTCCTTACAGGAACATGCTGGTCCTGGATTCTAATCAACTGACGCTTGAAAGGCTCCCACATGTCAGAATAAAAGCAAAATACTGCGGATGCTGGAAATCTGAAACAAAAACAAGAAATGCTGGATTCACTCAGCAGGTCTGGCAGCATCTGTGGAAAGAGAAGCAGAGTTAACGTTTCGGGTCAGTGACCCTTCTTCGGAACTGAAAAATATTAGAAAAGTCACAGATTATAAACAAGTGAGGTGGGGGTTGGGCAAGAGATAACAAATGAGAAGGTGCAGATTGGACCAGGCCACATAGCTGACCAAAAGGTCACGGAGCAAAGGCAAACAATATGTTAATGGTGTGTTGAAAGACAAAGCATTAGTACAGATTAGGTGTGAATATACTGAATATTGAACAGCAGCAAGTGCAAACCTGAAGAAAAACAACCTGAAAAAAACAGTGGGTAAGCAAACTGAACAAACTAAGATGAAATGAAATAAATGCAAAAAAAGATTGTCAAAAATGTAAAAAGGAATGTAAAAAAAAAGGAAGAAAAAATAACTAAAAATGACTAAAAATGAAAGTAAAGTGGGGGGCTGTCATGTTCTGAAATTATTGAACTCAATGTTCAGTCCGGCAGGCTGTAGTGTGCCTAATCGGTAGATGAGATGCTGTTCCTCGAGCTTGTGTTGATGTTCACTGGAACACTGCAGCAATCCCAGGACAGAGATGTGAGCATGAGAGCAGGGGGGAGTGTTGAAATGGCAAGCAACCGGAAGCTCAGGGTCCTGCTTGCGGACTGAGCGCAGATGTTCCACAAAGCGGTCACCCAGTCTGCGCTTGGGGCGGAGATGTTCCGCAAAGCGGTCACCCAGTCTGCGCAGACTGGGTGACCGCTTTGCGGAACATCTGCGCTCAGTCCGCAAGCAGGACCCTGAGCTTCCGGTTGCTTGCCATTTCAACACTCCCCCCTGCTCTCATGCTCACATCTCTGTCCTGGGATTGCTGCAGTGTTCCAGTGAACATCAACGCAAGCTCGAGGAACAGCATCTCATCTACCGATTAGGCACACTACAGCCTGCCGGACTGAACATTGAGTTCAATCATTTCAGAGCATGACAGCCCCCCACTTTACTTTCATTTTTAGTCATTTTTAGTTATTTTTTCTTCCTTTTTTTTTACATTCCTTTTTACATTTTTTACAATTTTCTTTTGCATTTATTTCATTTCATCTTAGTTTGTTCAGTTTGCTTACCCACTGTTTTTTTCAGGTTGTTTTTCTTCAGGTTTGCACTTGCTGCTGTTCAATATTCACACCCTATCTGTACTAATGCTTTGTCTTTCAACACACCATTAACATATTGTTTGCCTTTGCTCCGTGACCTTTTGGTCAGCTATGTGGCCTGGTCCAATCTGCACCTTCTCCTTTGTTATCTCTTGCCCAACCCCCACCTCACTTGTTTATAATCTGTGACTTTTCTAATATTTGTCAGTTCCGAAGAAGGGTCACTGATCCGAAACGTTAACTCTGCTTCTCTTTCTACAGATGCTGCCAGACCTGCTGAGTGAATCCAGCATTTCTTGTTTTTGTCCCACATGTCAGATGTTGATTTACCCTCAAACAGCCACCCCCAATCTAAATTCTTCAGTTCCTGCCTAATATTGTTATAATTAGCCTTCCCCCAATTTAGCACCTTCACCCGAGGACTACTCTTATCCTTATCCACATGTACCTTAAAACTTATGGAATTATCGTCACTGCTCCCGAAATGATCCCCCACTGAAACCTCGACCACCTGGCCGGGCTCATTCCCCAATACCAGGTCCAGAATGGCCCCATCCCTGGTTGGACTATCCACATACCGTTTCAAGAAGCCTTCCTGGATGCTCCTCACAGATTCTGCCCCATCCAAGCCCCTAGCACTAAGTGAGTCCCAGTCAATATTGGGGAAGTTAAAGTCACCCACCACTACAACCCTGTTACCATTACATCTTTCCAAAATCTGTCTACATATCTGCTTCTCTACCTCCCGCTGGCTGTTGGGAGGCCTGTAGTAAACCCCCAACATCGTGACTGCACCCTTCCTATTCCTGAGCTCCACCCATATTGCCTCGCTGCATGACCTCTCTGAGGTGTCCTCCCACAGTACAGCTGTGATATTCTCCTTAACCAGCAATGCAACTCCCCCACCCCTTTTACATCCCCCTCAAACCCGCCTGAAGCTTCTTAAGCCTGGAACATTTAGCTGGCAATCCTGCCCCACCCTTAACCATGTCTCTGTAACAGCAACAACATCATATTTCCAGGTACTAGTCTTAACTCTAATTTCATCTGCCTTACCTGTTATACTTCTCGCGTTGAAACAAATGCACTTCAGACCACCAGTCCCGCTGTGCACAGTCACATCTCCCTGCCTGTTCTTCCTTAAAGTCCTACTGGCCTTATTTACTATGTCCTCCTCATTTACTTCACTAGCTGTCCTACTGCTCTGGTTCCCACCTGCCTGCCACACTAGTTTAGACCCTCCCGAGTGACGCCAGCAAATCTTGCAGCCAGGATATTTGTGCCCCTCCAGGTTAGATGCAACCCGTCCTTCTTGTACAGGTCCCATCTGTCCCTGAAGAGAGCCCAATGGTGCAGATAGCTGAAACCCTCCCTTCTACAACAGCTGCTCAGCCACGTGTTTAGCTGCACTATCTTCCTATTTGTAGCCTCACTGGCACGTGGCACAGGGAGTAATCCAGAGATTACAACCCTAGAGGTCCTGTTTTTTAACTTACTACCTAACTCCCTAAACTCCCACTGCAGGACCTCATCACTCTTCCTGCCTATGTCGTTGGTACCGATGTGTACCACAACCTCTGGCTGTTCACCCTCCCCCTTCAGAATGCCCCCTATCTGTTCAGATACATCCTTGACCCTGGCACCAGGGAGGAAACATACCATCCTGGAGTCTCTTTCACGTCCACAGAAGCGCCTATCTGTGCCCCTGACTATAGAGTCCCCTATAACGATTGCTCTTCTGTGCTTTGTCCCTCCCTGCTGAACAACAGTGCCAGCCGTGGTGCCACTGCTCTGGCTGCTGCTGTTTTCGCCTGATAGGCCATCCCCCTGAACAGTATCCAAAACGGTATACCTGTTAGAGAGGGGGATAGCCACAGGGGAATCCTGCACTGACTGCCTGCCCCTGCTGACGTTCACCCATCTATCTGCCTGCACCTTGGGTGTCACCACTTCTCTAAAACTCCTGTCTATGACGTTCAGCCACCTGCATGCTCCTAATTGCATCCAGTTGCCGCTCCAACCGATCCATGCATCTGTGAGGAGCTGCAACTGGGTCCACTTCCTGCAGATGTAGTCGTCCGGAACGCTGGAAGCTTCACGGACTTCCCACATCTCACAGGTGAAGCACTTCACCCCTCTAACTGACATTTCTATCACTAATTAGTTAATTGATGTAAAATAAATAAATACTTATTAAATCCTTCCTAAATTATGATACACTTCACTATGTGGTCCCTGGTGCTAAATTTCTAACATTAAATATTAAATGCTGTCTAAATACAGTAATCTCTTCCCTCTGGTTTAGTTACTCTACTTATTCATGAGTTTAGCAGTGTTTTAATCAATTTTTATTAGTTTTAATTTCAAATTCGGTGCAGATTCCCTACCAGCCAATTAGGTCACAGCTTTCCTGTGACTTCACTTTTTCAGTTTTTTATTCCCACCCGAGCGAACGGACTCTGTGAATCCACTGCTCCAGAACTCCGCCCTCCGAGTCTGCTCCGCGAATCCCCGAGATAAGTTTTTTTATCTACTCACCGCTATGGAACTCCGCCCTCCGAGTCTGCTCCACGAATCCCCGAGATAGGTTTTTTTATATACTCACCGCTCCGGAACCCCGCCCTCCGAGTCTGCTCCGCAAATCCCCGAGATAAGTTTTTTTATCTACTCACCGCTATGGAACTCCGCCCTCCGAGTCTGCTCCGAGAATCCCCGAGATAAGTTTTTTTATATACTCACCGCTCTGGAACACCGCCCACCGAGATTGCTCCGCGAATCCCCGAGATAGGTTTTTCTATATACTCACCGCTCTGGACCTTCGCCCTCCGAGTCTGCTCATCCCCGAAATAGGTTTTTTTCTCCACTCACCGCTCTGGAACTCCGCCCTCCGAGTCTGCTCCGAGAATCCCCGAGATAAGTTTTTTTATATACTCACCGCACTGGAACTCCGCCCACCGAGTCTGCTCCGCGAATCCCCGAGATACTTTTTTCTATATACTCACCGCTCTGGACCTTCGCCCTCCAAGTCTGCTCATCCCCGAGATAGGTTTTTTTCTCCACTCACCGCTCTGGAACTCCGCCCTCCGAGTCTGCTCCGAGAATCCCCGAGATAGGTTTTTTTCTGTACTCACCGCTCTGGAACTCCGCCCTCCGAGTCTGCTCCGAGAATCCCCGAGATAGGTTTTTTTATATACTCACCGCTCTGGAACTCCGCCCTCTGAGTCTGCTCCGAGAATCCCCGAGATAGGTTTTTTTATATACTCACCGCTCTGGCACTCGCCCTCCGAGTCTGCTCCGAGAATCCCCGAGATAGGTTTTTTTCTGTACTCACCGCTCTGGAACTCCGCCCTCTGAGTCTGCTCCGAGAATCCCCGAGATAAGTTTTTTTATATTCTCACCGCTCCGGAACTCCGCCCTCCGAGTCTGCTCCGAGAATCCCCGAGATAAGTTTTTTTATATATTCACCGCTCTGGAACTCCGCCCTCCGAGTCTGCTCCGAGAATCCCCGAGATAGGTTTTTTTATATACTCACCGCTCTGGCACTCGCCCTCCGAGTCTGCTCCGAGAATCCCCGAGATAAGTTTTTTTATATCCTCACCTCTCTGGAACTTCGCCCTCCGAGTCTGCTCCGAGAATCCCCGAGATAAGTTTTTTTATATACTCACTGCTCCAGAACTCCGCCCTCCGAGTCCTGCTGGCAAACAGGAAACAAAGTAGGCAAAAATGGGTCATTTTCTGGTTGGCAAGATGTAACGAGTGGTTTGCCACAGGGATCTGTGCTGGGGCCTCAACTTTTTACAATTTATATAAATGATTTGGATGAAGGAACCGAAGGTATGGTTTCTAAATTTGCTGATGACACAAAGATAGATAGGGAAGTAAGTTGTGAAGAGGACATAAGGAGGCTACAAAGGAATATAGATAGGTTAAGTGGGTGGGCAAATGGAGTACAATGTGGGAAAGTGGGAAATTGTTCATTTTGACAGAAAGAGTGAAAAGAAGCATATTATCTAAATGGAGAGAGATTGCAGAGCTCTGAGATGCAGAGGGATCTGGGCGTCCTAGTGCACGAATCGCGCAAGGCTAGTATGCAGGTACAGCAATTCCTTCGGAAAGCTAATGCAATGTTGTTGATTGTGAGGGGAAGTGAATACAAAAGTAAGGAGATTATGCTTCAGCTATACAGGGCATTGGTGAGATCACAACTGGAGGACTGTGTACAATATTTGTCACCTTATGTAAGGAAGGATGCAAATGCATTGGAATCAGTTCAGGAAAGGTTTACTAGACTAATACCTGAAATGGATGGATTCTCTTATGAAGAAAGAATGGGCAGGCTAGGCTTGTATCCGCTGCAGTATAGAAGAGTATGAGGCGACTTGATTGAAACATTTATGATCCTGAGGGATCTTGACAGGGTGGATGTGGAAAGGATGTTTCCTCTTGAGAGAGAATCTAGAATTCGGGGTTACTATTTAACAATAAGGGGTCGCCCTTTTAAAACAGGAAAGAGGAGAATTGCTTTCTCTCAGAGGGTCGTGGGTCTTTGGAACTCTCTTCCTCAAAAGGAAGTGGAAGCAGGATCTTTCAATATTTTTTAAGGCAGAGGTAGATAGATTCTTGATAAGAAAGAGGGTGAAAAGATATCGGGGTAAGTGGGATTGTGGAGTCGAGTTTGCAGTCAGATTAGCCCTGATCTTATTGAATGGCAGAGAAGGCTCGAGGGGCCGAGTGGCCTACTCCTGCTCTTAATTCCTATGTTCATATGTTCGTATGCTCTGGGTTCAGAAGGTACTGGCTTCGAATGTGGACATTTTAGTGTTCTAGCAGTGAAAGCCACATTAAAATCTGCAATGAAATGATTTATTTTTCTCAGAGTCAATTGTTTTTACCACTTCTCTGGCCACAGGAGAGGTGCCAGAGGACTGGCGAATAGTGAATGTGTTACCATTATTCAAGAAGCAGGGATAAATCATGTAATTACAGGCCAGTGAGTCTAACATTATTGGTAGGGAAACTACTGGAGAAAAAATCAGACAGACAGGATTAATCTCCACATGAAGAGGCAGGGATTAATCAAGGATAGTCAGGCTTTGTCAGAGGGAGATCATATCTCAAAATTTGACTGAATCTTTCAAGCAGGTGACTAGATGTGTAGATGAGGATTTTTGATAAGGTCCCGCATGGGACTAGGGTTAAGAAGTACTTAAGAAGTCCCAGAGTACTTAAGGAAGTGTCCCTAGAAATAGTGGATGCATTGGTGGTCATCTTCCAAGATTCTATAGACTCTGAAGCAGTTCCTACAGATTGGAGGATAGATAATGTAACCCCACTATTTTAAAAAGGGAGGTAGAGAGAAAACATGGAATTATGTACCAGGCAGCCTGACGTTGGTAGTGGGGAAAAATCTATAGCACATTCTCAAAGGTTTTATAGTACAGCACTTTCAGAACAGTGGTGGAATCGGACAGTGGCAGCACGGATTTACGAAAGGGAAATCATGCTTGACATATTTACTAGAATTCTTCGAGGATATAACTAGTAGAGTTGATGAGAGGGAGCCAGTGGATATGGTTTATTTGGACGTTCAGAAGGCTTTCGACAAAGTCCCACATAAGAGTGCAGCGTCTAAAATTAAAGCACATGGGATTGGAGGTAGTGTATTGCGATGGATAGAAAATTGGTTGTCAGACAGGAAACAAAGAGTAGGAATAAACGGGTCTCTTTCTGAATGACAGGCAGTGACTAGTTGGGTACCGCAGGGATTGGTGCTGGCAACCCAGCTATTCACAATGTATATTGATGATTTAGATGAGGGAACTAAATGTAATATGTACAAATTTGCAGATGACACACAACTAAGTGGGAGGATGAGTTGTGAGGAGGATGCAGAGTGGCTTCAGGGTGATTTGGAAAAGTTGAGTGAGTTGGCAAATGCATGGCAGATGCAGTATAATATGGATAAATGTGAGGTTATCCACTTCGGTAACTAAAACAGGAAAGCAGATTATTATCTGAACGGCGATAAAGCAAGAGAGGGGAATATGGAACGGCTATAAACTGAGAGAGGGGAATATGGAACGGCTATAAACTGAGAGAGGGGAATATGGAACGAGACCTGGGTGTTCTCGTACATCAGTCGCTGAAGGTAAGCTTTTAGGTGCAACAGGCGGTAAAAAAGGCAAATGGTATGTTGGCCTTCATAGCGAGAGGATTCGAGTACAGAAGCAGGGATGTCTTGCTGCAATTCTACAGAGCCTCGGTGAGGCCACACCTGGAATATTGTGTGAAATTTTGTTCTCCTTGTCTGAGGAAGGATGTTCTTGCTATCGACGGAGTGCAGCGGAGGTTTACCAGACTGATCCCTGGGATGGTGGGACTGACGTCTGAGAAGAGATTGAGTCAGTTAGGATTTAACAAGAGTTCAGTAGAGTGAGGGGGAATCTCATTGAAACCTATAAATTTCGAAAAGGACTTGAAAGGGTAGATGCAGGATGAATGCTCCCGATGGTGGGGGAATCCAGAACCAGGGATCACAGACTAAAGATACGGGGTTATCCTTTCAGGACTGAGATGAGGAGACATGTCATCACACAGAGAGTGGTGAGCCAGTGGAATTCGCTACCACAGAAAGCGGTTGAGGCCAAAACATTGTATGTTTTCAAGAAGGAGTCAGATAGAGCTTTTGGGTTGAAAAGGATCAAAGGATATGGGGGGGGGGGCGATGGGGAGAAGCAGGAACAGGTGACTGAGTTGGATGATCAGCCATGATCATAATGAATGGTAGAGCAGGCTCGAAATGCCGAATGGCCTGTTCCTGCTCCTATATTCTATGTTTCTAAGGTAGGGGCCCATGGGATCCAGCGCAATTTGGCAAATTGGATCCAAAATTGGCTTACTAGCATGAGGCAGAGGGTGATGGTCGAGGGTTGTTTTTGTGATTGGAAGCCTGTGACCAGTGGTGTACCACAGAGATCGGTGCTGGGACCATTGCTGTTTGTAGTATACATCTATAATTTAGACGTGAATGTAGAAGTAAGTTCACAGATGACACAAAAATTGGTGGTGTCATAAATAGTGAGGAGGAAAGCCTTAGATTACAGGACGATATAGATGGGCTGGCAAGATGGGCAGAGAAGCGGCAAATGGAATTTAATCCTGAGAAATGTGACGTGATGCGTTTTAGGAGGACTACCAAGGCAAGGGAATATACAATGGATGGTCGCACGCTGGGAAGTACAGAATGTCAAAGGGATATTGGTGGACTTGTCCAGAGATCACCGAAGGCAGCAGCACAGGTGGTTTGGAAGGCATATGAAATGCTTGCCTTTATTAGCTGACGCATAGAATATAAGAGTGGGGAGGTTTTGATGGAGCTGTATAAAACGCTAGTAAGGCCACAGCTGGAGTACTGTGTATAGTTCTGGGCACCACGCGATAAGAAGGATGTGATTGCACTGGAGAGGGTGCAGAGGAGATTCACCAGGATGTTGCCTGGGCTGGAGTATTTCAGCTATGAAGAGAGACAGGATAGGCTCGGGTTGTTTTCCTTAGAGCAGAGAAGGCTGAGGGAGCGGGGGGGGGGGGAGGACATGATTGAGGTAAACAAAATTATGAGGGACATTGATAGGGTAGATAGGAAGAAACGTTTTTCCCATAGCGGCGGTGTCAGTAACCCGGAGAGTTGATTTAAGCTAAGGGGCACGAGGTTTAGAGGGGATTTGAGGAAAAGTAAATCACCCAGAGGGTGGTTGGAATCTGGAATACACTGTCGGAAGGGGTGGTAGATGCAGGAACACTCACAAAATTGAAGAAATATTTAGATGAGCACATAAAACGCCATAGCATACAAGGTTATGGGCGAAGTGATGGAAAATGGGATTAGAATGGATAGGCTTGATAGCCGACACAAATACAGTAGGCCAAAGGGACTGTTTCTGTGCTGTTTAACTCGGTGACTCTGACACTTCCAATTTCTCGTTTGTCATTGGGTTACGATCTCTAGAACCTCCACATTTCTGTTACAGCCATTTGAGACTTATATCCACCGAAATTTACAAATGACAGAGACGAATTGATTGAAACATATATGATCCTGAGGGGTCTTGACAGGTTGGATGTGGAAAGGATGTTTCCCGTTCTGGGAGAATCTAGAAATAAGGGTCACTATTTAAAAATAATGGGTCGCCCATTTAAAATAGAGTTCAGGAGAATATTTTGAGTCTTTGGAATTCTCTTCCTCAAAAGGCAGTGAAAGCAGAGTCTTTAAATATTTGTAAGGCAGAGGTAGATAGATTCTTGATAAGCAAGGGATTGCATGGTTATCGGGGATAGGTGGGAATGTGGAGTCGCGGTTACAATCAGATTAGTCATGATGTTATTTAATGTCCGAGTGTCCTACTCCTGCTCCTAATTCGTATGTTCATATATTCGTATAGTCTGGCTTCAGAAGGTACTGTATTCGAATGTGGACATTTTGGTGCTCTAGCAGTGAAAACCACAATAAAATCTGCATTGAAATTTTAAATTTTTATTCTCAGGATCAATTATTTTTACCACAACTAATGTCTCGTTTGTCATTGCGTTACAATCCCTGGAACCTCCACATTTCTGATATAGCCAGGTAAGGAGGGGTCCCAGGCTCTCTTCTTGTCCTATCTTTTATTTGATCACAACTAGGTTTATTCCATTTTAGCAGTGGACATGCTGACCACCTCAGTGCGTTTTTTACCTTTTACCTTTATTGTGATCGTGAAAGAACCAATCAGACAGGTTCTCTCATGTTTAAACAAGAGTTGAGTTTATTATACTTAACAATCTAAACTGGATCTGAATAAATTCGTAAAAATATACGCTCCACATTCACGCACCCATTCGCACGAAAATCTCACACAAATAAATTACAGAGTGAGAAATAAATTTGTGTTGGATTGAGTCCAAAATAAATAAATAAAAGTACTGTGAGGTTGGATAATTCTGTGGTCTGTATTTTTCCCACCCTTAGTTATGAGTTTCATATCATCTGCAAAAGTTGAAATTGTTTTATTTTTACATAAACGTCTCTGTCATTTATACATCGATCGATATGTCAGGAGAAGCACTGTTTCCAATACCGACCTCTGAGAAACAGCACTGTATACTCCCCCTCCCCCAGTCTGAACAGTGTCTGTTCACCACTTCTCTCTGCTTTCTGTCCCTGAGTCAGTGTCATATCCACACTATCACTGTCACATTAATCCATATGTTCCACTTTTCATAATAAGTGTATGAAATGTCATTTGATCACAAGCCTTTTGAAAGTTCACATACATAACACGAACTACGCTATCCTCAGCAACACTCACAGTTAAGTCATCAAAGAACTTGATCAAGATAATCAGACGCGATTTTGCATTAACCTATTGTGCTGGTTGTCATTTATTATCCCATGTTATCCAAGAAAGATATATTTTTGTACTCGGTTACGGCCTCTGGAAATTTCCAACCATCGACTTTAGAGGGACTGGTTACTGGGTTGATCTAATGTCTCCTTTTGTAAACAGGGTGTAACATTTACAACACTCCAGTCCTTTGATAACACTTTCATATCCAAGGAGGATTGCAAGCTTCTGGCCAGTGTCTCAGCTATTTCTACCTCTCCTTCCCTCAACAACCCTCATATATCCCATGTAGACCGGGTCCAATTTATTGTGGTACTAAAACGCATGGTTTTGTGAAGGGGAGGTCATGTCCAACGAATTTGATTGAGTTTTTTGAGGAAGTGACGCAGACGATTGATGAAGGAAATGCAGTGGATGTTGTATATATGGACTTTAGTAAAGCCTTTGACAGGGTCCCGCATGGCAGACTGGTACAAAAGGTGAAGTCACACGGGATCAAAGGTGAGCTGGCAAGATGGATACAGAACTGGCTCGGTCACAGAAGACAGAGGGCTTCAGTGGATGGGTGTTTTTCCGAATGGAGGAATGTGACTAGTGGTGCTCCGCAGGGATCAGTGCTGGGACTTTTTCTGTTTGTAGTATATATAAATGATTTGGAAGAAAATGCAGCTGGTCTGATTAGTAAGTTTGTGGATGAAAAAAGGTTGGTGGAGTTGCGGATAATGATGAGGATTGTCAGAGGATACAGCAGGAATAAGATCGGTTGGAGACTTGGGTGAAGAAATGGTACATGGAGTTCAATCCAGACAAATGTGAGGTAATGAATTTTGGAAGGTCTACTGCAAGTGGAAGGTAGACAGCAAATGGCAGTACCCTTAGGAGTTTTGACAGGCATAAAGATCTAGGGGTACAGGTCCACAGGTCACTGAAAGTGCCAACGCAGGTGGATACGATAGTCAAACAGGCATACGGCATGCTTGCCTTCATCGGTCGGGGCATAGAGTATAAAAATTGGCAAGTCATGTTGCAGCTGTACAGAACCTTAGTTAGGCCACACTTAGAATATTGTCTGTAATTCTGGTCACCACACTATCAGAAGGACGTGGAGGCTTTGGAGAGGTTACAGAGGAGGTTTACCAGGATGTTGCCCGGTGTGGAGGGCAAGAGCCATGAGGAAAGGTTGGAAAAACTCGGATTGTTTTCACTGGAACGACGGAGGTGGAGGGGCAACATGATAGAGGTTTACAAAGTTATGAGCGGCATGGACAGAGTGGATAGTCAGAAGCTTTTCCCCGGGGTGGAAGTGTCAGTTACTAGGGGACATAGGTTTAAGGTGCAAGGAACAAAGTTTAGAGGGGATGTGCGAGGCACGTTTTTTATAGAGAGGGTGGTGAGTGCCTGGAACTTGCTGCCAGGGGAGGTGGTGGAAGCAGATACGATAGCGACGTATAGGAGACACGTTGACAAATACATGAATAGGAAGGGAATAGAGGGATAATGGCCCAGAAGTGCAGAAGGTGTTAGTTTAGGCAGGCATCAAGATCGGCGCAGGCTTGGCAGGCCGAATGGCCTGTTCCTGTGCTGTACTGTTCTTTGTTCTTTGTTCTTGTTCTTTGACTTTGCAGCTTGGTCTGCACATGTCCACTGACCGCCTGTATTAGTCACTTTCAGCTGAACATGCATTCAGCAGCACGAGGAACCCCCTCTAGTGTTATTTAAAATGCCCAGGCATCCAATTTACAGGCGAGGGGCTTTCGACTTACATCTGCGATTATAAAGTTAGCGGAGGTGCTGTGGATGTTTTTTCTGGCGGTTGTGTTGTGAGCTGCTGCAGACATTTAGGAAGAATTAGAATTAGAATCAGAACATTACAGCGCAGTACAGGCCCTACGGCCCTCGATGTTGCGCCGACCTGTGAAACCATCTGACCTACACGATTCGATTTTCATCCATATGTCTATCCAATGACCACTTAAATGCCCTTAAAGTTGGCGTGACTAATACTGTTGCAGGCAGGGCGTTCCACACCCCTACTACTCTCTGAGTAAAGAAACAACCTCTAACATCTGTCCTATATCTATCACCCCTCAACTTAAAGCCATGTCCCGTCGTGTTTGCCATCACCATCCGAGGAAAAAGACTCTCACTATCCACCCTATCTAACCCTCTGATTATCTTATATGTCTCTATTAAGTCACCTCTCCTCCTCCATCTCTCCAACGAAAACAACCTCAAGTCCCTCAGCCTTTCCTCGTAAGACCTTCCCTCCATACCTGGCAACATCCTAGTAAATCCCCTCTGCACCCTTTCCAAAGCTTCCACATCCTTCCTATAATGCGGTGACCAGAACTGCACGCAATACTCCAGGTGCGACGTCACCAGAGTTTTGTCCAGCTGCAGCATGACCTCGTGGCTCCGAAACTCGATCCCCCTACTAATAAAAGCTAACACACCATATGCCTTCTTAACAGCTCGATTAACCTGGGTAGCAACTTTCAGGGATTTATGTACCTTGACGCTCATCCACACGACCAAGAATCTTTCCATTAGCCCAGTATTCTGCATTCCTGTTACTCCTTCCAAGTAGATCACCTCACACTTTTCCGCATTAAACTCCATTTGCCATCCCTCAGCCCAGCTCTGCAGCCTATCTATGTCCCTCTGTACCCTACAACATCCTTCGGCACTATCCACAACTCCACCGACCTTCGTGTCATCCGCAAGAGGAAGGAAAGAGGATTTCGTGGTCCAAATCGAAACGAGGTATGGGGACTGTAGTTACAGTGTCTGTGGGTCTCTAACGTGACCAACAAATGGAGCAGAGGTTGCAGAGAGGGGATGCTCTGTAAGGAGGGAGGAGGATGAGGCTCTGCCCTAACCACCCCGGGTTTTCCAAGAGCACTGTTCCTACCGATACCTAACCCAGGAGCATTGTGTGAGGTGTCTCTGATTCAATAAGGTGGTCACAGAGCTGTGTCACCTCCTGTAACATGACCTAAAGCCTCACACCAGGGTGAGGACGGATCTGTCAGCGATGGTTAAGTTCACAGTTTCATCGAACTTCTATGGATCTGGATCTTTCCAGGCAGGAGCGGGTGACGTCTCCATTATCTCTCTTTAGGTTGTCCATTGGTGTATCTATTGTGTGACAGAGGCCGGGTGAGGTGAATTATACTGTCTGCTCCCTCAGCAGAGAGACGTCGGATGAGAGATCCCGTGGCTTTGTCAGGACAGCGGGATTCCTGATGGTGTAAGTGGCTCTGCGGGGCCCCCATATCAGCGGGTAGAGGTACAGGAACTGGAAGAACTCTCTTTCCATTAATATACAGGTTGGTGTGTGAGCATGCCCAGTACATCATGTTGGTGTATGTCCACTATCCTGGCAGCAGCCACCATACCTTCATTCTGAAGTAGTCAGCCATTCCCAACGTCTTCAGGCCTTCAAGGAGAATCAGAATGTGGCTCCTCAGAGACAATTAGTACCCCCCGCCCCCATATATGGCTCAAGATTCCAAACCCCAAACCCCACTTTCCACTGCCAGCCAGCAAGAACATGGTGGAACAGATCCACGGTGTGATGGAGCAATGTTTCCGATGTCTGAACCGCTCGGATAGAGCCCTCCAGTACTCACTGGAGCAGGTGTCCAAGTTCATGGTGTTCTGCTGCACCCTTCATATCATCACCATCATGAGGACACGGGCATTGGCACCAGGAATCCGGAAGTTACCTCAGGAGGAAGAGGAGGAGGAGGCAGGGAGGATATTTCCTGGATGCCTTCCAGCCAGTCTTGCCTAGTGCTTCTATACATTGCTACCCCAGTGGTTGCAGCATTTGTTATTCATTCATGTGATGTGGGCGTCGCTGCCTCGGCCAGTATTTGTTGCCCATCCCTAGTTACCCTTGAGAAGGTGGTGGTGAGCTGCCTTCTGAACCGCTGCAGTCCATGTGGGGTAGGTATACCCACAGTGCTGTTAGGAAGGGAGTTCCAGGAATTTGACCCAGCGACAGTGAAGGAACGGCGATATAGTTCCAAGTCGGGATGGTGTGTGACTTGAAGGGGAACGTGCAGCTGGTGGTGGTGCAGCATTTGCTGCACTTGTCCTTCCAGGTGGTAGAGGTCGGGGATTTGGAAGGTACTGTCTAAGGAGGCTTGATGAGTTGTTGCTGGACATAGTGTAGATTGTACACACTGATGTCACTCTGACTGGTGCTGGAGTCATGGAGTCATTTATGGTACAGATTGAGACCATGCTGGTTCTCTGCAGAATAATCCAGTCAGTCCCATTCCCCCATTCAATCCCCGTGTTTCAGCAAGTTTCTTTCCTTCAACTGTCCATCCGGTTTCTTCTGGAAATCATTGATCATCTCCACTTCCACCACCATTGTGGGTAGTGAGTTCCAGATCATTACCACTCGCTGTGTAAAACAAAAAAGTTCTTCCTCATATTCTCCCTGAATTTCTTACCAGAACGTTCAATCTATGTCCCTAGTCCTTGTACTATTAGTTAATAGGGACAGTTTTCCTTGTCTAACTTATCTAAGCCTGTCATAATCTCATACACCTCGATAAAATCTCCACTCTTTTGTTCGAAGGCAAACAAAGGCACATTTTCTAAACTAACTTTGTATCTAACCTCCGCTCCCCCTCTCAAGGGCACTCACACCCTTCCCCATGTGTGGTGACCAGAACTGGACAGTATATTCCAGTTGGAGCCTAACCAATGTTCTGTAAATGTTCTGCATACGTCCCTGCTTTTGTCCTCAATGCCTCTGTTTTAAACCCAAATCCCATATACTTTGCTGACCATTCTCAATATGTCCTGTTACCTTCACCAGCAGGTTTATCTGCTCATGCACACTCTTTAGAACTGTACTATTAGTCTATGTAACCTCTCTCTATTCCTACTGCCAAAATGCATCACCTCACACTCCTCTCTATTAAATTCCATCTGCCAGTAGTCTGTCCAGTCCGCTTGCGTGTCTGTGTCCTGTTGCAGGTGCTTCATATCATCCTGATTCTTTGCCCTCCTCCAAATTTTGTGTCATCGGAAATTTTGAGACTCCAGTCATGGAACCATGGCCGTCCTGCTTTCCATCCCACCACAATTCCTCACCCCAAACCTTATGATCTTTTTTTTTAATTCTTCCATGAATTTGTGTGTCACTGTCAAGAATAGCATTTGCTGCCCATCCCGATTTGCCTTTGAACTGAGTGGCTTACTAGGCCATTTCAGAGGGCAGTTAAAAGTCATGCACATTGCTGTGGGTCCGGAGTCACATGTCGGCCAGACCAGGTAAGGACAGCAGATTTCTTTCCCTAAAGGACATTCGTGAAGCAGATGGTTTCATACTTTCCAATGATCACCCAAAACTACCAGCTTCCCAGTCACAGCAGCTCCAGGAGACAGAGAGAGAGCAGCAGCACAGCACTGATGGTGAATCCCCATCACGTGGTCTGATACTCACAGTCACCAGCTCAAATATTTACACTGCGTGTACCTTCGAGGCTGGTGTAGAGCCGGAATCTGCACGTAGCGAGTCACAGTCTCATAGGATTGTTTCAGCACAGTAGGAGTCCATTCGCCCCTTTATGTCCATGTTGGATCTCTGTGAAAGTCACGCAGCTCCTCCCACTGCCCCTGCCTCTTCCCAAAGACCTGCATTTTTTTAATCTTCAGATAATTATCCAATTACCTTTTGAAAATTACGTTTGAATTTGCCTCCACCGCACTCTCAGGCAGTTCATTCCAGATTCTAACCACTCACTGTGTTTATCCTCATGTCACCTTTAGTTCTTCAACCAATCACCTTAAATCAGTGTCATCTGATCTTGATGCATCCGCCAATGGCAACAGTTTCTCCCTTTCCACCCATTCCAGATCCCTTATAACTTTGAACACTTCTGTCAAATGTCCTCTTCACTTTTTCTTCAAGCAGAACAGCCCCAGCATCCCCAATCTATCCATAGAACAGAATTCCTCATTCCTGAATCTATTCCCATAAATCTTTGCTGCGCTTTCTCTAATGCCTTCACAACCTTCCTGAACTGTGATGCCCAGGACTGGACACAATATTCCAGTTGAGACTGAGGCAGTGTTTTATAAAGTTTCATCAAAGCTTCCTTGCTATTGTACTCTCTCTCTCTATTTATTAAACCCAGGATTCTGAATGCCTTACTGACTGCTTTCTAAACCTGCCTGCCACCTCCAACAATAGGATCATATATAGCCCCCAGGTCTCTCTGCTCCTGCATACCCTTTAGAATTGTATCCTTTATCTTCTATTGCTTCTTCGCGGTCTTGCAGCCAAAATGAATCACTTCACATGTCTCCACATTAAATTTCATTTGCCACGTGTCCTCCCATTCCACCTGCCTATCTCTGTCCTCTTGAAGTCCATCACTGTCCTCCTCTTTGTTCACAATAATGCCATGTTTTCTGTCGCCTGCAAATTTTGAAATTGTGCCCTGTAGACCAAAGTACAGGTCATTAATATAGATCAAGAAAAACAGTGGCCCTATCACCGACCCCTGGGGAACCCCACTATAAAACTTCCTCCAATCTGAGAAATAACTGTTCATCACTACTCTCTGTTTCCTGTTACTCAGGCTGTTAATCTCACTTAGATCAGTTAGACAAGGAAAGAATGTTCCGAATAACAAATGATACAAAGACTAGGGGATACAAATTGAAGGTTTTGGTCTGAAGATGAAGGGGGAATATGAGGAAAAACCTTTTTACACAGTTGGTATTAATCACCTGGAACTCGCTGCCCACAAGGGTGGTGGATGAGGAGACAAAAAAATGAATTCAAGAGGAAAGTGTTTGGCCATCTGAGTGAAATAGACTTGCAGAGATACGGGGATCATGCAGGGGGCGGGGGTGGCTGTGGGGGGGCGGGGGGTGTGGCACCCACTGGACAGTTCCGTGGTGCGTTAGCATGGACACGATCAGCCGAATGGCCTCCTTCTGTGCTCTAAATAACTACATGACTTTATGACTCTATCAATGTCTACAACTTGTAGGTCATTCCAGAAAGCAGGATGAGGGGAGGTGGGAGTTAAGAAGGGACATAAGGCATGAACATAGCATCATGCTGAATGCTGTCGGTGATGCCGGATGCTACGGGCTCTGTCACAGCCGGTCCCATGATATGGAGAACCATCTCCTCCCTCAGGCTCAGGGGATTAAGGTATGCCAGGCCCCTTGTCGGTTCACTGCTGATCCCTGTGATTATGGGCCGCCTTCTCCTGTGAGAGAGAGAGCAGAATGTCGGTGATTATGTTGCTCTGTGTTTGGATGATGTGCCTACCATAGCTGAATAGCTGGAGGTATGCGGAAGCAGTGATTGGTGGGTGTGAGGCTGGTATCAGTGGAAGGTGTGTGAGGGTGAGGTGGAGTATGTGAATGTTGAGTGTGAGTACTGAGTTTAGGGACTACTGATGGGTGAGTGGTGGGGGTGTGGTAAATTGAGCAGTGTGAGAGCTTGGTGGTGTTGGGGGTAGGAGATGTCATGTGGTGATGAATTCAGTGACATTGACCACCCTTGTGAGCTCATTAAACTTCTTCTGGCTCTGCTGCCAGGTCCTCGGGGCCAGACCTATTGCATTGACCTCCCTGGCCACCTGCTCCCATTCCCTGATGAGGGCGTTGCTTGAGGGTCTCCAACCAACCCCACAGAAACATGGGCTCTCTTCTCCTGTCACCCGTCATGACTAAGGCATCTGGCACCTCAGCCATGAACCGCAGAGACCTCTCTCTGTCCTAGTGTTCCATTTACCTTGTCTCCAATTGCAGCATTCACAGTCAGCAGCAGCAGCCTCCTGTGAATCTATGCAGCTTATCTTTAAGAGGGATAGACTGCCTTTAAGAGCTGAATCCTGGCTGAAACACATGCCAGCCTCACATTCAGTTAGGTTCCTGTTAAATGTGCAGACAGTGAGCAGGGTAGTTCACCCTGGGGTCACGTAGAATTCATGGAAATGAGGAGGCAGCAGAATGAAGTTTGTGTGTCACCTGCCTCAACAGGAACGGGCATGGGAAGATCACGAATCACAATCCCTACGCCCGAAAACGGGTGCAAAGTTTTCTTTCACTCTGTCTCTATTTCCCTTTCCCCTTTTCACCCTCCCTCTCACTCTCGCTCTCCCTTTCTCTTCATTCTCTGTCTCTTACTCTCAGAATCAGAGATCTATGTAGCACAGAAGGAGGATATTCGCCCCATTGTGTCAGTGCTGTCTCTGTGAGAGAGCTGTTTAATTAGTTCCTCTCCCATCCTCTTTCCACAGACTCCTGTTTATTTTTTCTTTTCGTGTATTTGTTAAATTCCTTTCTGAAAATATTATTGAATCTGCTTCCACCATGTTTTTAGGCAGTGACTTCCAGATCCCAACAAGTTTCTGTGTAAGAAAATTCTAATCAATTCACCTCTGCTTCTTTGTCAATTACCTTCAATCTGTGTCTTCTTAATACTGAACTTTCTGACACTGGAAACAGTTTCACATTAAATACTCTATCGAAACCCCTCATGATTTTGAATTCTATAGTAAATCTCCTCTTACCCTTCACTGCTCTAAAGAGAACAATCCCAGATTTTCCAATCTCTCCACATAACTGAATTCCCAGATCCCTGGTACCATTTCAGTAAATCACCTCTGTATCTTTACTAAGTCCTTGACATCCTTATCAAAGTATGGTGATCAGGATTAGACACAATTCTCCAGCTGGGACCTAACCAATGATGTATAAAGATCAGCATTTCCTCCTGAATTTTATTACTCTGTATCTCTCTCTCTAACACCGAGGACACTACACGTTACCTTCAATGATCTGTGTGTGTACACCCCCAGTCTCTCTAATCCTCCACCCACTTTATAATGGTACCATTTAGTTTATATTGTTTTTCCTCATAATTCCTACCCAAATGTCTCACTTCACATTTCACTGTGTTAAATTATATCTGTCATGTTCCTGCCCATTTCACCGGTCAGTTTCTGTCTTCCTGATGTCTCTTACTCTCCTTCTCACTGTTTATTAACATTTCTGAGTTTCCGTCCATCTGAAAACGTTGACATTATCCCCCCTGTACACAACCCAACGGCAATAACATACAGCAACAGTGATCCCGACTGTGACACTGGGGAACCCCACTGTGTACTTCCCTCCAGACTGAACAATAACTATTCTCCACTACTCGATGCTTTCTGTCACTGAGATAATTTCCTGCATGCTGGCATTGATTTTTTTTAAAAGCTGCATTTATATAGTGCCTTTCATGGCCGTCAGACGTCACAAAGCACCTTACACACAATGAGAACTTTTTAAAGCGTAGTCACTCTTGTAATGTGGGAAACAGGCAGACAATTTCTGCACTGTGAGATCCCACAAGTAGCAATGTGATGATGATCAGATCTGTTTTTGTGATGTTGATTGAATGGTAAATCTTGACCAGGGCACTGGGGATAATTCCCCTCTGCGTCTTTAAAATAATCCAATGGGATCTTTAACTTCCACCTGAGAGTCCTTTTGCTTTTATTTTAGTGCAGGTGGGGCGTTGGCTTAACTTTTTGTTCAAAAGACGGCACCTCTTGCAGTGAAACACTCACTCAGTACTGCACTGCAGTGTCAGCCTTGATCCTTGTGATCAAGTCCTGCAGTGACACTTGATCCTCGAATCTGAAAGGGGAGAGAGATACAAACTGAGCCACGGCTGACATTGGTCCTTTAATCCCATGTGTTTCTAATTCGGTAACACGGTTGTTATGTGGTACTTTATCAAACACCTGTTGAAAGGATAGGAAAATTGTGAAAGTCCAGGTGGGAACCATCACAGAATGATAGAATAGCACAACCTGAATTATGTCATTCTGCCCATCAAGTCTGTGCTGGCCCTTTCAAAGAGCAATCCAGTTACTCCCACTCCCTGACTCTTTCACTAACTCCTAACATTTTTTCTGCATCAGATATTTATCCAATTCCCTTTTGGGAGCTACTATTGAATCTGTATCCATTAGCCTATCAGACAGTTCATTCCAAATCCAGACCATTCAGAAGCAAAATCCTCATGTCTGCTTCTTTTCCCAATCGCCTTAAATCTGTGTCTCTGATTACCGGTCCCTTGGACATTGGAAACAGTTTATCTTTATTTAATTTATATAAATCCTTCCTAATGTTAAACACCTCAATCAAATCTCCTCTGAAAGTTCTCTGTTCTAAGGAGAACAACCCCAGCTACATAACTGTAATCCCTCATGCCTGGACAAATTCTAGTAAAACAGTTCTGTCCCCTCTCCAAAGGCTTCATTTCCTTCCTAAAGTGTGGTTCCCAGTATTCGACACAAGACTCCAGGTGCAGCTGAACTAGTATTTTATATGTTTCACATAATGTCCTTGCTTTTGTTCTTTTTGCCTCTATTTATAAAACCTAGGATCCCATATATTTATTAACTATTTAGTTAAAATTTCCTGCCACCTTCAACGATTTGTGTACAACCATCCCAGGTGTCTGTTCTTTCACCACCTTTATCGTTGTACCATTTACCTTGCATTGTCTCTCCTCATTTATCCTTCGAAATTGTATTGCATCACACATCTGCAATGCCAATTAAATATTGAGAAGACCGAAGTCATTATTTTCTGTCTCTGTTCCAAAGATTTCCTAACTACACCCTACATCCCTCTCCTTTGTAAATGTTTAACTGCAAGCCAAACTGTTCACACACTTGGTTTCATAGTTAACTTTGAGATGTCTTGGGATGAGCTTCCTACCAAATATTCACACCATCAGTAAAACGGCATATTTCCAATCCCCGGTGGAGTTGCCTTGCTGGTTAAAGAGGAAATTAACGCAATAGCGAGGAAAGATATTAGCTCTGACAATGCTGAATCTGTATAGGAAGAGCTGAGAAACACTAAGGGGCAACAAACGTTAGTGGGGGTAGTATATGTTTTTTTATTCATTCATGGGATGTGGGCGTCACTGGCCCGGCCTGCATTTATTTCCCATCCCTAATTGCCCTTGAGAAGGTGGTGGTGAGCTGCCTTCTTGAACCGCTGTAGACCATGTGGGGTAAATACACCCACTGTGCTGTTGGGAAGGGAGTTTTTCATTCCTTTTTATTGACTTCGTAGCAGTTAGATACAACTGTGTGGCTTGCTAGGCCATTTCAGAGGGCATGTAAGAGTTAACCACATTGCTGTTAGTCTGGAGTCACATGTCGGCCAGACCAGGTAAGGACAGCAGATTTCCTTCCCTGAAGGACATGAGTGAACCAGATGGGTTTTTACAGCAATCAGCAATGGTTTCATGGCCATCATTAGACTAGCTTTTTAATTCCAGAATTTTATTAATTGAATTCAAATTCCACCTTCTGCTGTGTTGGGATTTGAACCCATGCCCCCCAGAGCAATAACCTGGTTCTGTGGGTTACGAGTCCAGTGACAATACCAATGTGCCACCGCCTCCCAAACCATAGTGATGATCTTGGAAATGGCATTAAACAGGAAATTAGAGATGCATGCGATAAAGGAACATCTGTAATTATGGGTTATTATGATCTGCAGACAGATTGGGTAAATCAAATTGGTCACAATACCGTAGAGGAGGAATTCATGGAATGTATACGGGATGGTTTTCTGGACCAATACATTGAGGAACCAACTAGAGAACAGGCCATCCTCGACTAGGTATAAGAGGAATAATTGACAATCTAGTTGTGCGACATCCCTTGGGGTTGAGCGACCATAATATGACAGAATTCTTCATCAAAGTGGAGAGTGACCAAGTTGATTCTGAGACGAGGGTCCTGAATCTACAAAACTGTCTGGGAGGGTGAGTTTTGAGGAGGATGCAGAGAGGCTTCAGGGTGATAGGGACAGCTTGAGTGAGTGGGCAAATGCATGGCAGATGCAGTATAATGTGGATAAATGTGAGGTTATCTACTTTCGTAGCAAAAGCAGGAAGGCAGATTATTATCTGAACGGCTATAAACAAAGAGAGGGGAACATGCAACGAGACCTGGGTGTTCTCGTACATAAGTCGCTGTAAGTTAGTATGCAGGTGCAACAGGCAGTAAAAAAGGCAAATGTTATGTTGGCCTTCATAGCGAGAGGATTCGAGTGCAGGAGCAGGGATGTCTTGCTGCAATTATACAGGGCCAAGGTGAGGCCACAGCGGCAATATTGTGTGCAGTTTTGGTCTCCTTATCTGAGGAAGGATGTTCTTGCTATTGAGGGAGTGCAGCGAAGGAAAACCAGACTGATTCCTGTGATGGCGGGACTGACGTATGAGGAGAGATTGAGTCAGTTCGCATTAAAGTCGCTGGAGTTCAGAAGAGTGAGGAGGGATCTCATCGAAATCTATAAAATTCTAACAGGGCTTGACAGGGCAAATGAAGGAAGGATGTTCCCGATGGTGGGGGAGTCCAGATCCAGGGTCATAGTCTAAGGATAAAACTTTCAGGACTGAGATGAGGAGAGTGTTTTCACCCAGAGAGTGGTGAGCCTGTGGAATTCTGTCATCACGCCCATATCTAAGGGGGATTGGAAGATTCTGGCCAATGCCTCTGCTATTACCAGCAATCCTTCCCACAGCAACCATCATTCTTCCCATCCAGACTGGGTAAATGGTCGGGTTTATTGTGGTACAAAA
This sequence comes from Heterodontus francisci, assembly GCF_036365525.1. Classification (NCBI taxonomy): domain Eukaryota; kingdom Metazoa; phylum Chordata; class Chondrichthyes; order Heterodontiformes; family Heterodontidae; genus Heterodontus; species Heterodontus francisci. Next base: position 2,809,655 of record NW_027140852.1, read on the forward strand.
ATTATTGGATTGAAAAGGGTTCACTGAATCTGTTTGGTCAGTGACTGTAATTAATGTCAGTCTCCATGGACCCTAATTGTGTCACTGGAAGTTTTCCATCTTCTATTAATACAGGACTCCTTTCAATGTGTTATCTCATAGTGTCAGCGGGAAAATTAGCACTCACAGAGATCAGCAGCTTCAGAGAGCGAGAGAAAGAGAGAGGATAGATTCGAATCTGAGGAGAATAGATCGGAATGTTAAAACAATGGATCAGAATCTGAGAACAATAGATTGGAATGTTACAACAATGGACAGGAGTTTATCGTGGGATCTTTACTATCTTTCTACAAATTATGATCGGTACTCATTAAACAATCGTATCTATCGTGCACTGATGATTATTCAATACATTTATTATCCCATCCTGGCTGCTATTGGTGTCCCTGGTAAGTCCCTCTATCAAGCTATTAATTCTATAAGCCCTGTTTAAGTGCATTACTGCTCCTGTAATTTACTCTGCCCTTCTTGCTGCCGTTGTATTCCTGGTGAATATCTCCAGCTATGAGCTCGATACACCATTTCTCACTGTATTACAGTTCTTGTCATTTACTCTCTCATCTTTGCTGCTGTTGCTGTCTATATTTCAGGCTGGGAGATCTGTAAACCCTATTTCACTGAAATGTTGTTCTGCAATGCAAAGTTTGGGAATACTGAAGGAAATGTAATTGGTCTCCATCACGAAGTCCATCTCCTATCTGTCAACAGCATACCCCAGCCTGCACAATATCTGAGGCAAACCAGACTGATTACAACATCTGTTATATTTAAACCTGAGCTGAGTTCATCTCCGTGTTCTCTCCATCACCAACCCTACCTACTACCACCTCTGTAATATCACCCATCACCACCTCTGCCTCAGCCCATTTGCTGCATAAACCCTCATCCCTGTCATTGTTAAATCCATACTTGACTATTCCAATTCTATCCTGGTCACCCTCCCAGTTATAAATATATGTAAACCACAGCCCATCCAGAACTCCACTGCCTGTATTCTAAATCACACCAAATCCCGATCACCAATCACCCCTGTGCTCACTGATCTACATTGGCTCCAGGTCTGGCAGCACCTTAAATTTAATATTCTCATTCTTGTGTTTGAACTCCCTCCATGGCCTCACCCCTCCATTAGTCCAATTCCCCTGTACATTGCCATATTCTAGAAAAACCTTTGCCTTCAAATCTGTTTCCATGTCCCCCTTTAAAGTGAATTTCCTTCCCTCTCTATCTCTCCTTGGTGGTGCCCCGTGCTGGGCAGGGACCTAGCCTGGGTATACCATGCATGTGCTGTTAGTGTGAGGAAGGGTTTGCATTGACGTAGATCAGCCATTCCGACAGCTTTGATGTACTTCTTTGAAACGTGGTCTGTGCATGTTCTCTGACCACCTGTGTTAGTCACTCTCAGCTGAACATACATTTAGCAGCACGAGGAACCCCCTCTCGTGTTATTTAAAAGGACCAGGCGTCCAACTTACAGGTGAGGGGCTTTTGACTTACTTCTGCTATTGTAATGTTAGTGGCGGTTCTGTGGATGGTTTTCTGGAGATTGTGTTGTGAGCTGCTGCAGACATGCAGGGAGGACAGAGGATTTGGTGACCCAGGTCTTGACAAGCAATGGGGACTGTAGTTACAGTGTCTCTGGGTCTGTAACATGAACAACAAATGGAGCAGAGGCTGCAGAGAGGGGAGGCTCTGTAAAAAGGGAGGAGTTGGGGGCTCTGCCCTACTCACCCCTGGTTTTCCAAGAGCAATTTTCCAACCTACACCTGACCCAGGAGCAATGTATGAGGTGACTCTGATTCAATAAGGAGGTGGTCAGAGAGCTGTGTCACCTCCTGTAACATGACCTGGAGCCTCACACCAGGGTGAGGACAGAGCTGTCAGTGACCGTTAAGGTCACAGTTTCATTGAACTTCTATGTTTCTGGATCTTTCCAGACAGGAGCAGGAGACATATCCAACATAGAGTCACAGAGATTGATAGAGATATTTACGACACAGAAGGTGGAAAGTCGGCCCCACCATGCCAGCTCTCTCTGGAACGATCCAGTCAGCCCCAATCCCCGGCTCAATCCCCGTATCCCTGCAAGTTCATTTCCTTCAGGTGTCCATCCAGATTCCTTTTGAAATCATTGATTGTCTCGGCCACCCTCATGGGCAGTGAGTTCCAGCTCATTACCATCCACTGTGTAAAAATGTTCTTCCTCATATTCCCCCTGCATCTCTTACCCAAAACCTTCCATCTGTGTCTCCCAGTCTGTGTTTCATCAGTTAATGGGAACTGTTTTTCCTTGTCAATCGTATCTAAGCCTATCAAAATCTTGTACACCTCTATCAAATCTCTCTCAGTCTCCTTAACTCCAGGGAGACCAACTCCATCTTCTCCAAACTAACCTTTAGAATTAGAATTAGAACATTACAGCGGAGTACAGGCCCTTCGGCCCTCGATGTTGCGCCGACCTGTGAAACCATCTGACCTACACTATTCCATTTTCATCCATATGTCTATCCAATGACCACTTAAATGCCCTTAAAGTTGGCGAGTCTACTACTGTTGCAGGCAGGGCGTTCCACGCCCCTACTACTCTCTGAGTAAAAAAACTACCTCTAACATCTGTCCTATATCTATCACCCCTCAACTTAAAGCTATGTCCCCCCGTGTTTGCCATCACCATCCGAGGAAAAAGACTCTCACTACCCACACTATCTAACCCTCTGATTATCTTACATGTCTCTATTAAGTCACCTCTCCTCCTCCTTCTCTCCAACGAAAACAACCTCAAGTCCCTCAGACTTTCCTCGTAAGACCTTCCCTCCATACCAGGCAACATCCTAGTAGATCTCCTCTGCACCCTTTCCATAGCTTCCACATCCTTCCTATAATGCAGTGACCAGAACTGCACGCAATACTCCAGGTGCGGTCTCACCAGAGTTTTGTACAGCTGCAGCATGACCTCGTGGCTCCGAAACTCGATCCCCCTACTAATAAAAGCTAACATACCATATGCCTTCTTAACAGTCCTATTAACCTGGGTAGCAACCTTCAGGGATTTATGTACCTGGACACCAAGATCTCTCTGTTCATCTACACTACCAAGAATCTTCCCATTAGCCCAGTACTCTGCATTCCTGTTACTCCTTCCAAAGTGAATCACCTCGCACCTTTCCGCATTAAACTCCATTTGCCATCTCTCAGCCCAGCTCTGCAGCCTATCTATGCCCCTATGTAACCTACAACATCCTTCGGCACTATCCACAACTCCACTGACCTTCGTGTCATCCGCACATTTACTAACCCACCCTTCTACACCCTCTTCCAGGTCATTTATAAAAATGACAAACAGCAGTGGCCCCAAAACAGATCCTTGCGGTACACCACTCGTTACTAAACTCCAGGATGAACATTTGCCATCTTTCAGCTAGCCAATTTCTGATCCAAAGCTCTAAATCACCTTCAACCCCATACTTCCGTATTTTCTGCAATAGCCTACCATGGGGAACCTTATCAAACGCTTTACTGAAATCCATATACACCACTTCCACTGCTTTACCCTCATCCACCTGTTTGGTCACCTTCTCGAAAAACTCAATAAGTTTTGTGAGGCACGACCGTCCCTTCACAAAGCCGTGCTGACTATCTCTAATGAACTTATTCTTTTCAAGATGATTATAAATCCTGTCTCTTATAACCTTTTCCAACATTTTACCTACAACCGAAATAAAGCTCACAGGTCTATAATTACCAGGGCTGTCTCTACTCCCCTTCTTGAACAAGGGGACAACATTTGCTATCCTCCAGTCTTCCGGCACTATTCCTGTCGACAATGACGACATAAAGATCAAGGACAAAGGCTCTGCAATCTCCTCCCTAGCTTCCCAGCGAATCCTAGGATAAATCCCACCTGGCCCAGGGGATTTATCTATTTTCACACTTTCCAAAATTGCTAACACCTCCTCCTTGTGAACCTCAATCCCATCGAGCCTAGTAGCCTGAATCTCAGTATTCTCCTCGACAACATTTTCTTTCTCTACTGTAAATACTGACGCAAAATATTCACTTAACACTTCCCCACCTCCTCTGATTCCGCACACAACTTCCCACTACTATCCTTGATTGGCCCTAATCTAACTCTAGTCATTCTTTTATTCCTGATATAGCTAGCGAAAGCCTTAGGGTTTTCCCTGATCCTATCCGCCAATGACTTCTCGTGTCCTCTCCTTGCTCTGCTTAGCTCTCCCTTTAGATCCTTCCTGGCTAGCTTGTAACTCTCAAGCGCCCTAACTGAGCCTTCACGTGTCATCCTCACATAAGCCTTCTTCTTCCTCTTGACAAGCGCTTCAACTTCTTTAGTAAACCACGGCTCCCTCACTCGACAACTTCCTCCCTGTCTCACAGGTACATACTTATCAAGTACACGCAGTAGCTGCTCCTTGAATAAGCTCCACATTTCGATTGTTCCCATCCCCTGCAGTTTCCTTCCCCATCCTACGCATCCTAAATCTTGCCTAATTGCGTCATAATTTCCTTTCCCCCAGCTATAATTTTTGCCCTACGGTATATACCTGTCCCTGCCTTTCGCTAAAGTAAACCTAACCGAATTGTGATCACTATCACCAAAGTGCTCACCTACATCTAAATCTAACACCTGGCCGGGTTCATTCCCCAGTACCAAATCCAATGTGGCATCGCCCCTGGTTGGCCTGTCTACATACTGTGTCAGAAAACCCTCCTGTACAAACTGGACAAAAACTGACCCATCGAAAATACTCGAAATATAGTATTTCCAGTCGATATTTGGAAAGTTAAATTCCCCCATAACAACTACCCTGTTACTCTCACCCCTGACGAGAATCATCTTCGCTATCCTTTCCTCTACATCTCTGGAACTATTTGAAGGTCTATAATAGACTCCCAACAGGATGACCTCACCTCTCATGTTTCTAACCTCGGCCCATACTACCTCAGTAGACGAGTCCTCAAATGTCCTTTCTCAACCCTTGTAGCTAAAGCCCCGCCATCCCTGGAACCATTCTATGAAATCTCCTCTGCACCCTCTCAGGGACCTGCACGTCCTTCGTAACGTGTGGTGACCAGAACTGGACAAAGGTCTCCAGATGGGGCCTACCCAAAGCTTTATAACGTTTCAGCATGACTTCCCTGCTTTTGTATCTTTGTCTCTAATGATGAAGCCCAAGATCTGATATGCTTTGCTGAACACCCTCCTGATATTTCCTGGTACCTTCAAAGACGAATGCATATGGAGGCCCAGGTCCCTCTATTCCTGCATAACAAAGAACAAAGAACAAAGATTATTACAGCACAGGAACAGGCCCTTCGGCCCTCCAAGCCTGCGCCGATCCAGATCCTCTCTCTAAACATGTCGCCAATTTTCTAAGGTTCTGTATCTCTTTTCTTCCTGCCCATTCATGTATCTGTCTAGATACATCTTAAAAGACTCCATCGTGCCCGCATTTACCACCTCCGCTGGCAACGCGTTCCAGGCACCCACCACCCTCTGCGTAAAGAACTTTCCACGCATATCCCCCCTAAACTTTTCCCCTTTCACTTTGAACTCGTGTCCTCTAGTAATTGAATCCCCCACTCTGGGAAAAAGCCTCTTGCTATCCACCCTGTCTATACCTCTCATGATTTTGTACACCTCAATCAGATCCCCCCTCAACCTCCGTCTTTCTAATGAAAATAATCCTAATCTACTCAACCTCTCTTCATATCTAGTGCCCTCCATACCAGGCAACATCCTGGTGAACCTCCTCTGCACCCTCTCCAAAGCATCCACATCCTTTGGATAATGTGGCGACCAGAACTGTACGCAGTATTCCAAATGTGGCCGAACCAAAGTCCTATACAACTGTAACATGACCTGCCAACTCTTGTACTCAATACCCCGTCCGATGAAGGAAAGCATGCCGTATGCCTTCTTGACCACTCTATTTACCTGCGTTGCCACCTTCAGGGAACAGTGGACCTGAACACCCAAATCTCTCTGGACATCAATTTTCCCCAGGACTTTTCCATTTACTGTATAGTTCACTCTTGAATTGGATCTTCCAAAATGCATCACCTCGCATTTGCCCTGATTGAACTCCATCTGCCATTTCTCTGCCCAACTCTCCAATCTATCCATATTCTGCTGTATTCTCTGACAGTCCCCTTCACTATCTGCTACTCCACCAATCTTAGTGTCGTCTGCAAACTTGCTAATCAGTCCACCTATACTTTCCTCCAAATCATTAATATACATTAATGCATATCACAAACAACAGTGGTCCCAGCACGGATCCCTGTGGTACACCACTGGTCACACGTCTCCATTTTGAGAAGCTCCCTTCTACTGCTACTCTCTGTCTCCTGTTGCCCAGCCAGTTCTTTATCCATCTAGCTAGTACACCTTGGACCCCAAGCGCCTTCACTTTCTCCATCAGCCTGCCATGGGGAACCTTATCAAACGCCTTACTGAAGTCCATGTATATGACATCGACAGCCCTTCCCTCATCAATCAACTTTGTCACTTCCTCAGAGAATTCTATTAAGTTGGTAAGACATGACCTTCCCTGCACAAAACCATGTTACCTATCACTGATAAGCCCATTTTCTTCCAAATGGGAATAGATCCTATCCCTCAGTATCTTCTCCAGCAGCTTCCCTACCACTGACGTCAGGCTCACCGGTCTATAATTACCTGGATTACCCCTGCTAGCTTTCTTAAACAAGGGGACAACATTAGCAATTCTCCAGTCCTCCGGGACCTCACCCGTGTTTAAGGATGCTGCAAAGATATCTGTTAAGGCCCCAGCTATTTCCTCTCTCGCTTCCCTCAGTAACCTGGGATAGATCCTATCCGGACCTGGGGACTTGTCCACCTTAATGCCCTTTAGAATACCCAACACTTCCTCCCTCCTTATGCCGACTTGAACTAGAGTAATCAAACATCTGTTCCTAACCTCAACATCCGTCATGTCCCTCTCCTCGGTGAATACCGATGCAAAGTACTCGTTTAGAATCTCACCCATTTTCTCTGAGTCCAAGCATAACATTCCTCCTTTGTCCTTTAGTGGGCCAATCCTTTCTCTAGTTACCCTCTTTCTCCTTATATATGAACAAAAGGCTTTGGGATTTTCTTTAACCCTGTTTGCTAAAGATATTTCATGACCCCTTTTAGCCCTCTTAATTCCTCGTTTCAGATTGGTCCGACATTCCCGATATTCTTTCAAAGCTTCGTCTTTCATCAGCCGCCTGGACCTTATGTATGCTTTCTTTTTCCTCTTAGCCAGTCTCACAATTTCACCTGTCATCCATGGTTCCCTAATCTTGCCATTTCTATCCCTCATTTTCACAGGAACATGTCTCTCCTGCACGCTAATCAACCTCTCTTTAAAAGCCTCCCACATATCACATGTGGATTTACCTTCAAACAGCTGTTCCCAATCTACATTCCCCAGCTCCTGCCGAATTTTGGTATAGTTGGCCTTCCCCCAATTTATCACTCTTCCTTTAGGACCACTCTCGTCTTTGTCCATGAGTATTTTAAAGCTTACGGAATTGTGATCACTATTCCCAAAGTAGTCCCCTACTGAAACTTCAACCACCTGGCCGGGCTCATTCCCCAACACCAGGTCCAGTATGGCCCCTTCCCGAGTTGGACTATTTACATATTGCTCTAGAAAACCCTCCTGGATGCTCCTTACAAATTCTGCTCCATCTAGACCTCTAACACTAAGTGAATCCCAGTCAATGTTGGGAAAATTAAAATCTCCTATCACCACCACCCTGTTGCTCCTACATCTTTCCATAATCTGTTTACATATTTGTACCTCTATCTCACGCTCGCTGTTGGGAGGCCTGTAGTACAGCCCCAACATTGTTACCGCACCCTTCCTATTTCTGAGTTCTGTCCATATTGCCTCACTGCTCGAGTCCTCTATAGTGCCCTCCTTCAGCACAGCTGTGATATCCTCTTTGACCAGTAATGCAACTCCTCCACCCCTTTTACCTCCCTCTCTATCCCGCCGGAAGCATCGATATCCTGGGATATTTAGTTGCCAATCATGCCCTTCCCTCAACCAAGTCTCAGTAATAGCAATAACATCATACTCCCAGGTACTAATCCAACCCCTAAGTTCATCTGCCTTACCTACTACACTTCTTGCATTAAAACAAATGCATCTCAGACCACCAGTCCCTTTATATTCATCATCTGCTCCCTGCCTGCTCTTCCCCTTAGTCACACTGACTTCATTATCTAGTTCCTTACAGGCTTTTGTTACTATAACGTTCAGAACTGTGTCATTGAGTCTATATTGCCTTCCTATTCCTTCTGACGAAATACATCACCTCACACTCCTCTGTATTAAATTCCACCTGCCACTTTTCTGTCCATTCTGCTAGCCTATCTATGTCCTGTTGCAGAAGGTTTGTATCATCCTCCCTGTTTACCAGACCGACAACATTGGTATCATCGGAAAATTTTGAAACTCTGCTCTGCATTCCAAGGTACAACTCATTTTTATATATCAAGGGAAAAAAGATCAGCGTTCCGAGCACTGATCCTTGGGGAACATCACTGTCTACCATCCTCCAGTCTGAAAAACAACCATTTCACACATTTCTCTTTTTGCTGTCCTATGGACAATTTTTGATCCAATTGGATGCTATTCCCTGAGCGTCAATTTTGTTAATCAAGCTTTTGTTTGGTTCTTCATCAAATAATTTCATAAAATCCAGGTAGACAACATCCACCACATTCCCTTCATCAACCTTCTCTGATCATCAAAATAAATTCAATTCGTTCATCAAGCATAATCTGCCTTTTGGAAATCCGTGCTGACAATCCTTAATTAACTCAAACCTCTCCAAGTGTGTGTTGTCCTTTTTCCCCGATTATTATTTCTAAAACCTTACCTGCCACTGATGTTACACGAACTGACCAGTAGTTACTAGGCCTGTCTGTTGTCCATTGATAATTCTGGGAGGTGAGGGTGACCATCGATGTCATCATTTACTCCCTCAGCAGGGAGAAGCAGGATGAGAGATCCCGTGGCTTTGTCAGGATAGCGGGATTCCTGATGGTGTAGGTGGCTCTGCGGGGCCCCCATGTCAACGGGGATGAGATACAGGAACTGGAAGAACTCTCACTCCATTAATGTACAGTTGGTGTGTGAGCATGCCCAGTACATCATGTTGGTGAATGTCCACTATCCTGTCAGCAGCCTCCAGACCTTCATTCTGAAGCAGTCAGCCGGTCCCAACACTTCGGGGCACCATGGAAAACAATAATGTGGCTAATCGCAACAAAGACAATCCCCCTCTAGACACCGCTCATGTTTCTACACCCCCAAACCACCTCCGACCGTCAACCAATCTCACACAATTAACATGTGTATAACGTGAGCAATGGAGTCACCAGGAACATGGTGGGACAGACCATCGGTGTGATGAAGCAATGCTTCCAATGTCTGAACCGCACGGGGAGAGCCCTCCAGTACACACTGGAGCAGGTGTCCAAGTTCATGGTGTTCTGCTGCACCCTTCATATCAACAGCATCATGAGGACACAGGCATTGGCATCAGAAATCCGGAGGCTACCTCAGGAGGAGGAGGAGAAGGAGGCAGGGAGGATATTTCCTGGATGCCTTCCACCCGGATAGGCTGTCGGAGAGTCCCTGCTAAGATACCAGTTCCCATAGGACGACTTCCCTTTCCCACCATGGATCCCCCATTCTCCACCATTACACCCATCTGAGACGCCCCATCACAGCGTCCCCGTGGGCATCCTCCTGCAATAAAACAATCAGAATTATTACAGCAAAGAGGAGCTATTCAGCCCATCGTGTCTGCTGTGGCTCTCCGAATGAGCAATTCACCTAATCCCATCCTCTGCCTTTTTCCCATAACCCTACATATTCTTCCTTCTCATATACCAGTTTGTACAGTTTCAGCATGGTTAGAGATGCGGTCACCCCACAGCTTTCGAGTATGCAGGGAGAGAGGGAATGGGTGATCAGCAGGCAGTAAAAAAAAACAGTCAGTTAGTGTAGGAGACCCCTGAGTACATCTCACTCTAACAGGAATTCAGTTCCGAATGCTGAGGAAAGTGATGCTTCACCTCGGGAGTACAGCCAGAGCCAAGCCCATGGCGCCACGGGTGGCTCAGCTGCAGAGTGGGATACAGGGATGAATGGAAGAGCCATAGTGGTAGGTGAGTCAATAGTCATGGGAACAGACAAGCGTTTCTGTGGCCACAGACGTGAATACAGGATGGTGTGCTGCCTCAATGGTACCAGGGTCAAGGACCTCAGTCAGCAACGGCAGAACATCTTGAAGCAGGAGGGGAACAGCCAGACGTCGTGGACCACATGGGAACCAATGACATAGGTAGAAAGAGGGATGTGATCTTGCAGTCAAAATTTAGGGAGGTGGGGAAGAAATTAGCAGGCAGGACCTCAAACATAGTCAAAAAGTGGAATTCTCCAGATTACTTGCAGTGCCAGGTGCAACTTAGTACAGAAATGGAAAGATAAGGCAGATGAATACCTGGCTGGAAAGTTTCTGCAGGAGGGAGGGATTCATATTCCTGGGACACTGGGACAGGCTCTGGGGGAGATGGGACTTTTACAGGCCGAACGGGTTGCACATGAACAGAGCCAGGACTGGATTCCTTGCGGAACGTTTTAGAAAATAGAACATATAACAGTACAGCACAGTACAGGCCCTTCGGCCCTCGATATTGTGCCGAAACTTTAACCGACTCTGAGATCAAACTAACTACCTACTCTTCATTCTACGATCATCCATGCACCTATCCAAGAGTCGCTTAAATGTCCCTAATGTATCTGCTTCTACTACCACCGCTGGCAACGCATTACACGCACCCACCACTCTCTGTGTAAAGAACCTACCTCTGACATCTCCCCGAAACCTTCCTCCAATCATCTTAAAATTATGCCCCCTGGTGATAGCCCTTTCCACCCTGGGAAAAAGTCTCTGGCTATCCACTCTATCTATGCCTCTCAGCATCTTGTACCCCTCTATCAATTCACCTCTCATCCTTCTTCGCTCCAATGAGAAAAGCCCTAGCTCCCTCAATCTATCTTCGTAAGACATACCCTCCAGTCCAGGCAGCATCCTGGTAAACCTCCTCTGCACCCTCTCTAAAGCTTCCACATCCTTCCTATAATGAGGCGACCAGAACTGAACACAATATTCCAAGTGTGTTCGAACCAGGGCTTTATAGAGCTGCAGCATAACCTCGCAGCTCTTAAACTCAATCCCCCTGTTAATGAAAGCCAACACACCATACGCCTTCTTAACAACCCAATCAACTTGGGTGGCAACTTTGAGCGATCTATGGACGTGGAGCCGAAGATCCCTCTGTTCCTCCACACTACCAAGAATCCTGCCTTTATGCCTGTATTCTGCATTCAGATTCGACCTTCCAAAATGAATCACTTCACACTTTTCCAGGTTGAACTCCATCTGCCACTTCTCAGCATAGCTCTGCATCCTGTCAATGGCCCGTTACAACCTACAACAACCTTCCACACTATCCACAACTCCTGCAACCTTCGTGTCATCTGCAAACTTGCTAACCCAGCCTTCCACTTCTTCATCCAAGTCATTTATAAAAATCACAAAGAGCAGAGGTCCCAGAACAGATCCCTGCGGAAGAACACTGGTCACCGAGCTCCATGCTGAATACTACCACCCTCTGTCTTCTATGGGCCAGCCAATTTTGTATCCAGACAGCCAACTTCCCCTGTATCCCATGCCTCCTCACTTTCTGAATGAGCCTACCATGGGGAAACTTATCAAACGCCTTGCTAAAATCCATATACACCACATCCACTGCTCCTCCTTCATCAATGTGTTTTGTCACATCTTCAAAGAATTCAATAAGGCTTTTGAGGCATGACCTGCCCGTCACAAAGCCATGCTGACTGTCTCCAATCAAACCATGCTTTTCCAAATAATCATAAATCCTGTCTCTCAGAATCCTCTCCAATAATTTGTCCACTACCGACGTAAAACTGACTGGTTTAAAATTCCCAGGGTTATCCCTATTCCCTTTCTTGAATAAGGGAACAACAGTTGCCACCCTCCAATCATCCGGTACTACTCCAGTGGACACTGAGGACGCAAAGATCATCGCCAAAGGCGCGCAATTTCTTCCCTCGCTTCCCGTAATATCCTTGGGTATATCCCGTCCGGCCCCGGGGATTTATCTGTCCTCATAGCATTCAGAATTTCCAGTACATCCTCCCTCTTAACCTCAACCTGTTCTAGCATGTCAGCCTGTTCCACGCTGTCCTCACAAACGACCATCCTCCGCTCACGAGAGAATACTGAAGCAAAGTATTCATTTAGGACCTCCCCTACCTCCTACAACTCCAGGCACAAGTTTCCTCCACTATCCCTGATCGGCCCTACCCTCACTCTCGCCATCCTCTTGTTCCTCACATAAGTGTAGAAGGTCTTGGGAGTTTCCTTAATCCTACCCGCCAATACTTTTTCATGTCCCCTTCTAGCTCTCCTAAGTCCATTGTTCAGTTCCTTCCTGGCTACCTTGCAACCCTCTAGAGCCCTGTCTGATCCTTGCTTCCTCAGCCTTAAGTAAGCTTTCTTCTTCCGCCTGACTAGCTGTTCCCCATCTCTTGTCATCCAAGGCTTCTTCACCCTACCATCCCTTCCCTGCCTCATCGGGACAAACCTACCCAGCAGTCGCAGCAAGTGCTCCCTAAACAACCTCCACATTTCTGTTGTGCATTTGCCTGAAAACATCTTTTCCCAGTTTATGCTCCCCAGTTCCTGCCTAATAGCATTGTAATTTCCCTTCCCCCAATTATATATTTTCCCATCCCGTCTGCTCCTGTCCCTCTCCATGACTATGGTCAGGGAGTTGTGATCACTATCACCGAAATGCTCTCCCACCGAGAGATCTGCCACCTGGCCTGGTTCATTGCCAAGCACCAAGTCCAACATAGTCTCCCCTCTAGTCGGCCTATCTTCATATTGAGTCAGGAAACCTTCCTGGACACACCTGATAAAAACTGCTCCATCCAAACTATTTGCACTAAGTAGGTTCCAATCAATATTAGGGAAGTTGAAGTCACCAATGACAACAACCCTGTTACTTCTGCACCTTTCCAAAATCTGCTTCCCAATCTGTTCCTCCGTGTCTCTGTTGCTACTGGGGAGTCTACAGAAAACTCCCAACAAAGTGACTGCTCCTTTCCTGTTTCTGACTTCCAACCATAATGACTCAGTAGACAGACCCTCCTCGACGACCTCCCTTTCTGCAACTGTGATACTATCCCTGATTAGCAATGCCACTCCCCCACCTCTTTTACCTCCCTCCCTATTCCTTTTCAAACACCTAAACCCCGTGACATCCAACATCCATTCCTGCCCCTGTGATATCCACGTCTCTGTAATGGCCACACTGCTAGTACTGTTGGAAGGGTTTAAACTAGTTTACCAGTGGGGATGAGGACCTGAGGATCGACTCAGCTGGGACAAAATCAGAAATGAAAATGGAAGGTGGAAAATTAATGGATGAGTCTGGAAGACAGAGGAAATGAGGGTGAGAAAATAAAAAAGGTATGGCAGTGCTCAGTCGTATCTATTTCAGGAGTGCAGCAAATAAAGCAGATGAGCTGAGGGCAAAGATAGACATGTGGTAGTATGATATCTTAGTTATTACAGAAACATGGCTTAAGGAGGGACAGGAATGGCAGCTCAACGTTCCTGGTTACAGGGTTTTCAGACGCAATAAGGAGACGGTTAAGAAATGAGGGGAATGGTGCTGGAGTATTGGAGAATTGCTAACGTTGGACCTCTGTTTAAAAAGGGAGTGAAGGATAGTCTGAATAATTACAGGCCAGTCAGTCTAACCTCAGTAGTGGGCAAATTATTGGAATCTATTCTGAGAGACGGGGTAAACTGTCACTGAGACAGGCACAGGTTAATCAAGGATAGTCAGCATGGATTTGTTAAGGGAAGAGCTTGTTTGACCAACTTGATCGAAATTTTTGAAGATGTAGCAAGGAATATCGACGAGGATAGTGCAGTTGATGTGGTCCACATGGATTTTAGCAAGGCTTTTGACAAGGTCCCACATGACAGACTGGTTCAAAAATAAAATTCCATGGGATCCATGGAAATGCAGCGAGGTGGATAAAAAATTGGTTCAGTGGCAGGAAACGACGAGTAATTGTTGACGGGCGTTTTTGCAACTGGAGTGCTGTTGCCATTGGTATTCCAGAGGGCTGAGTACTGGGTCTCCCGCTTTTTGTGGTGTATATTAACGATTTCGACGTAAATGTAAGGGGCATGACCAAGAAATTCACGGATGACACAAAGATTTTCCGTGTGGTAGATAGCAAGAAGGATATCTGTAGACCGCAGGAAGATATTGGCGGTCTGGTCAGATGGGCAGAAAAGTGGCAAATGGAATTCAACTTGGGGAAGTGTGAGGTGATGCAATTGGGAGCTGAAACAAGGTAAAGGAATACACAATTATTGGGAAAATGCTGAGAAGTGTGGAGGAAGTAAAGGACCTTGGAGTCAATGTCCACAGATCCCTGAAAATAGCAGGACAAGTCAATAAGGTGGTGAAGAAGGCATATGGAATCCTTTCCCTTATTAGCCAAGGTACAGAATCTAAGAGCAGGGAGGTTATGCTGGAACTGAATAAATCATTGGTTAGACCACTACTTGAGTACTGTGTTCAGTTCTGGTAACCACATTACAGAAAGGATGTAATTGTACTAGAGAGGGTACATAGTAGATTTACGAGGATGTTGCCAGAACTGAAATAATGCAGCTATGAGTAAAGCGTTGATAAGCTGGGGTTGTTCTCCTTGGATCAGAGAAGGCTGAGGGGAGATCTGATTGAAATGTACAAAATTGTGAGTGGCCTGGATAGAGTGGGGGTGAAGAGTCTATTCACCTAAGCAGAGAGGTCAGTGATTGGTAGAAAGATCAGAGGGGAGATGAGGAAAAACTTGTACAACAAAAATACAAAATTGGCTCAGTGGTGGGAAACAAAGGGTAATTGTTGTCGGGCATTTTAGTGACTGGAGCACTGTTTCCAGCGGTGTTCTACGGGGCTCAGTACTGGGTCCCCTGCTTTCAGTGACGGTCTGGAACCCACTGCCTCAAAGGATGTTTGAGGCAGAAACCCTCTACTCATTCAAAAGATGTCTGAATGGGCACCTCAAGTGTTATAATCTGTAGCGCTTTGGATCAAATGCTGGAAGGTGGGATTCGAATAGGTGGATCATTTTTCGGCTGGTACAGACACTATGGGCCAAGTGGCCTCTTTCTGTCCCTTAAGGTTTCTACGAGTCTATGATTCTAGAACATGAAACACGCTATCCTCATTAACACTCACAGTTATATCAACAAACCCTATCAAGATTATCAGAAATGATTTTCCATTAACCTATCCGTGCTGCTTGTCATTTATTATCCCATGATTTTACAAGCAAGATATATTTTTATATCAGGCTGTTGCTTGACTAGTCCGTGGGGCAGCTCTCCCAACTTTGGCACAAGCCCCCAGAAGTAAGTAAGGACTTTGCAGTGTCGACAGGGCTGTGTTTGCCGGTGTCGTTTCCGGTGCTTCGGTCGATGCAGTGTAGTCCATCCGGTTTTAATCCTCTTTATTGACTTCGTAGTGGTTTGATGCAACTGAGTGGCTTGCTACCCCATTTCAGAAGGCATGTAAAAGCCAACCACATTGAGTTGGTCTGGAGTCACATGTAGGCCACCAGGTAAGGGCAACAGATTTCCTTCCAAAAAGAACATTCGTGAGCCTTTTGGGTCACTGGAGAGTTTCCAAATTCGATCACTCGCATATCGAAGGATGCCTGAAAGATTCTGGCCAGTGCCTCTGCTTTTTCCACCATAGCTTCCCTCAACAGGCCTCATGCATCCATTCCAGACCAGGTAAATGTTCAACTTTGCTATTGTACAAAAAGTATTGAATTGAAAGGGGTTAACAAAACCTGTTTGTTCAGTGACTGTAATTAATGTCAGTCTCCATGGACCCGAATTGTGTCACTGGAGTGTTTCCAACTTCTATAAATAAGGGGCTCCTTTCAATGTGTTATTCCATGGTATCAGCGGGAGCATCACCTTACGGCACTAACAGAGATCAGCGGCTTCAGACAGAGGGAGAGGATAGATCAGAATCCGAGAACAATAGATTGGAATGTTACAACAATGGGTCAGAATCTGAGAACAATAGACTGGAATGTTACAACAATGGATCAGAATCTGAGAACAATAGATTGGAATGTTACAACAATGGATCAGAATCTGAGAACAATAGATTGGAATGTTACAACAATGGGCAGCAGGAGTTTATCCTCTTTGTTTGACCTGGTTACTGCAGATTATTATTGGATGACATTAGAATTGCGGATCTATTATGCTCTGAGGATGATTCAATGTATGTACTATCCCATCCTCGCTATTATTGGTGTCCCTGGTAAGTCTCTGCATCCAACTATTCGATTCATAAATCATATTTCACTGATTTACTGTTCTTGTCATTTAAATCCTGAGAAGACAGAAGCCATTTGCTTCAGTTTCTGTCACAAACTCTATTCCCTATCCAGCATCTACATCCCCCTCGCTGGCCGTTGCCTGAGACTGAACCAGGAAGTTTACAACCTCTGATATCTATTTATTCCTGAGCTGAGTTCATTCCAATATTCTCTCCATCCCCAGCCCTGCCTGTTGTCACGGCCAGGTAGGGAGGGGGAACATTCGCTCCTCTTGTCCTTCCTCTTATTTGACCACAACACTGTTTGTTCTTTTTAAACAGTGAATGTGCTAACCATCTCAGTGAGTATTTTACCTTTTACCTTTGGTGTGATGGTGAAGGAACTGATCGGACAGGTTCTCTTGAATTTAAACACGAAAGAGATGAGTTTATTATACTTAACAATATAATCCCGATCTGAATAAAATCATAAAAAATACACCACACATTAACGCACACACCCACACAAGAATCATACACAAATAGATTACAGAGTGAGAAGTAAATTTTTGTGTAGATTGGAGTCCAGAATAAATATAAAAATAAAATACTCATTCTGTGACGTTGGACGATTCGGAGGTCGTCTGGCCGAAGTTGTATTCTTGAAGTCTTTGGCTGTTGGAAGTGTCCTTTGTGGCTGGCCCACATGGCTCAGGGATTTCTGGGAGGAAGACTTGGAGCTGCCTTCCTTTCCCTGATGTCTCTGCTTGTATCAATCTGTAGGCTTGGAGGGCCCACAGTCGCATGTGGTTTTCTAACTTGTGATGTTATCTGGAGAGAGAGACGGAGAGAGGGAGATGGAGACACAGCCCTTCAGCTTCTCCACAGTTTGAATCACTGACTTTTCTGTCTTTGTCCAGGGGAAGCTCCCAGCTTTCACAGAGATGGGCAGAGGGTCTCATGACTGCCTCACTGTATTCTCTGGACCCTATAATGAGATTCAAGGTTAGAAACTTCTATCTCCCCAGGGTTCAGGAAACCAGTATTCACACTTGGAGGTGTTTGCTCTTTCAAAGTCAACGTGTCAGGAGGGCCCTGTATGCCGTGTTAATGAATGTAATGTTCGGTAATTCAATCACTGGAGCAAGCCAATGATTTGAGTCCAGGCTCATCAGACATGTTGGAGGCCTTGGAATGTGAAAAGGTGTTTCAGATCCCAATTGCGGTGGCCATGTTGGCTGCCAGTTTTATCAAGGTTAACTGTAGGATTTTTTTCCACTAAACGTTAAGTGTAAGTTTCTAATCGATGAATTAAATTCCTCATTTGACATATTGTGTTATCTTGACACCGCTGCAGCACTCGGGAAAGACATGTGATAATAGGAACATTTCATTACAAAATTGTGGGAAGAAATAGAAGGAAACACACATGCATTCTCAATAATCACTTCTCAAATTCACTCAATAACCGTAGAATTACTGCAGCTGACATTGTCTGTTGCAGTTATACTGATTTAATGTTTTGGAGTTTTGTCTGGGATGATTATGTGTTGGGTTCTACCCTGGACATTGCATCAGCGATTGAATTGTTTTTTTTTCCTCTCCTGCAATGAAGCTTTAGCTATTCAGGTTCCTGCACCTTGATAATCTTTCTCCCTAAACCGACAGTGTGCAATAAATTGTGTCTTTAACCCCTGTGAGGTGTCTGGGATTTCCTTTGGGCCTTTGTTCTTGCTGAGTTCTGCTTTGAAATTGTTAGGTTTGATTAGCTTTGGGTTTGGGACCTGATCATTGTGTTCTTTAGTGGGTAGATCCACATTGACCTTACTTTTAGCTTTGTGGTGAGGTACACAAGTGCTGTTTACTTTAGGGGACGTTCCCTTCACTTTTCTCTTTACTATGGGGAGGATATTTTCCCTAATCTGGACTATGTCCTGTGGGACATTACTGCTCGTAATTGTCTGTCCAGCTTTGACTGCACTCTCCTGCGGCACTTCGACTACATGAGGCATCTTCCTCACCATTGGCATGCATTTGTGGGAACTGTCCTTGGCCTTGCAGCTTTCTGCAAATGCTATTATCAGCCTTTTTAGGGTGCCTCTTTGACCTGCATTTAAAGAGGAGGGCGTGTGGTCTAATTTATCAAACATTTCAGGGTTGGCTATTCGGAGAGTAGGGGATTCTAGTTGGGAATCCTCCTGGCCCTCCTCTAACCTGTCCTCACTGTCCTTTTCAATCCTCCCATTCTGACTGTCTGACAGATCTGTACTTGTCTGTAACCTCCCCACCCGCCCCCGCTCCCCCGCACCCCACAACCTTTACTTTTTTTCTTTTGTCTGGATGTCAATTAAATAATTTACCCGCTATTCGATGTGGACCACTGAACCGGGCTTTCAGGGGTTCACCCTGCATTGGGAGTAGTAACAACACCTGGTCTCTGTCCTGAAATTTTCTAACCTTGGCCTGTTTGCCTGATTACATTTTCATAGCTGCCTGGGAGGTCTTTAGGTGTTCCTGAGCCATTGCGCAGACTCTCGTGAGCCGATCCCCGAGCATGGAAATGTGGTCCAACATGGAAGACACATCCCTGTGTCTCAAAAACCGCTCCTTGATTAGTTTAAGAAGAACTCTCACCCCATGTCCATGAAATAATTCAAAGAGACTAAAGCCAGTGGAATCATTGGATAAGTCCCTGGTAACCACCAGGAGAAATCCCATCCCTTTGTCCCAGTCATGGAGTTATTCATAGCAGTACGGCCTGATCATTGTCTTGAGGGCCTGGTGAGACCGCTACAATGCCCCTTGTGACTGTGGGTGGTAGGCTGATGACTTTAGCTGGGTTATGTCCAGATTACCCATGAACTTTTCAAAAATACTGGACATAAAATGTGTGCCCTGGTCCATCTTGATCTCAGCAGGCAGCCCATATCGGGTAAAGAATTGGGTTAGCCCCTCCACAACTACCTTGGCAGAGATAGTTCTTCAGGAGAATGGCCTCTGGGAATCGGGTCACCACATCCATCACGGTGAGAAAATACTGGTTTTCACTTGTTTTTCACTTGTTTTCAGCAGGTGTCCCACACAATCCACCAGCACTGTGCTGAAGGGTTCCCAAAGAGCAGCTATGGGAATTAGGGTGCAGGTTGTATTGCAGGTTGGGGCTTCCCCACAATCTGGCACATGTGACCAGTTTTACAGAACTCCACCACATCTTTGTGGAGTTGTGCCCAGTCAAAATGCTGTCGTATGCGGGCTTCGATTTTTCATACACTGCCATGTCGATTCATTGGAATCTCGTGGGGTTCATTCTTAATAGTTCTTTAAGGGACCTCAGCAGTACCATTATCTGATGAACCAATGTCCACTCTTCATCCGCAGGTCTGTGAGGAGGTCTGCACTTCCTCATCAGCACCTCATCCTTTAAATAGTAGCACTCTGCAACTCAAATAAAAGCAAAATACTGCGGATGCTGGAAATCTGAAACTAAAACAAGAAATGCTGGTATCACTCAGCAGGTCTGGCAGCATCTGCGGAAAGAGAAGCAGAGTTAACGTTTTGGGTCAGTGTCCCTTCTTCGGAACTCCGCAACTCGGCACTCTGCAACTCACTCTGCTTCAGTTTTGGTTTGGACAGACTGTGCTATATAGTTAATACTGGGTCAGGTTGTTGAGTCTCAACTAATGAAGATCTGTTGAACAAATCCTTTTGGTCCTCTAACTTCCCAAAGATGGTTTTATGCAACCAGACAGTAGGATCATCCGTCTGCAGTGTCAGTTCAGGAGATTGGCCATGGACTGAGTTACCATATAATCAGGGAGAATGCCAGTGACCTTCTCCTGTAACTGCTCTCTCTCCCATACCTATTGTGGTCTCTCTGGCACTACTAGGGAAGCTGCCACCTTGTCCCCTGTCACATCATTACCCAGGAGCAGGTCGACCCATCAACTGGTAAACTAGGTACAATCCCCATGGTGACCATTCCTGAAACTGAGTCACTCACCAAGAGCAGCCGATATAAAGGTATGGACATTTACAGTCTTCCAAAACCAGTCACTAACACTCTCGCATTCACTGCATGCTCGGAGAAAGGTGATACCTTTTCCCAGCATCAGGGATTGGGTGGCCCCTGTATCCCTCAGTATGACTATGGGCTTACTTGCCTCAGTCGAGGTGGATGGGGTCACTTTTCCTATGGATACAAATTCTTGGTAACTCTCAGGGATTTTGCTAAGTTTTCCTGCACTCTTTGCGGTAGATTTACTGGCTCTGACTGCCACAGTTAAAGGCACAGCCTGATCTGCTGTGCTTTCCATTCGGGCACCTTTTCCTGCACTGATCTGGTGGACCCTGATTAATCCTACAGGTTTTCCCCGTCACTTCCATCATTCAACTGTATAATTAGTGTAAACACACAGATCTTCGGCCGTTACTCCTGCTCTCAGTACCGTCCTATTTAGCCTGAGGAGGCCCCCTCTGTGTCCAGCTTTTCCTTCTTGCTCATGTCTGTTCGGACTCCAATTACCCTTCTGTCTTTTCACCTCGAGTCTTTGGGGTGACTAGGGAAGGTCTTCCCTTTGGGGTAAGGCCTTATGTACAAGGGAAAATTCATCAGTTAGCATTGCAACCTGCCTGGCTCCTTGAACCTTTTGTTCCTCTATCTGGGTTTTAATAGAAGGAGGAGCGAGTTTTCGAACTCCTCGAGAAGGATCACCACTCTGAGATTTATATATGTGGGCTGTATCTTGAGTGTTTGTATCCACAGGTCAAAAGTAAACACCAAAACAGACTGTACAATCTTCTATAGATACTTTTAAAGGTAACGTTTAGCTAAGACAAATGTGGGTCCATTACAGGCAGAGTCAGGAGAATGTATAATGGGGAATAGAGAAATGACAGAGAACTTAATTGATTATTTTGTGTCTGTCTTCACTGAGGAAGATACAAGAAATCTCCCAGAATTAGAGATCCAAGGGATTGGGAGAATGAGGAATTGAAAGAAATTAGTATTCGTAAGAAGTTTGTATTGGAGACATTAATAGGACTGTTGTTTGTCAGTTACCCAGGATCTGAAAGTTTATATCCCAGAGTGTTGCCGGAAGTAGCAATGGAGATTGTTCATGTTTTGGTGATCATCCTGAAAAATTCTATCAATTCTGGAACGCTTCCTGCAGATTGGAAGGTAGCAAATGTCATCCCACTATTTAGGAAGTGAGGGAAAGAGAAAAGTGGGAACTACAGACCTGTTAGCCTTACATCAGTACTAGGGAACATGCTAGAATCTATTTTAGAGTATGCGATAAATGGATCTGATTGGGCAGAGGCTATATGGATTTATGAATGGGAATTCATGCTTGATGAACATGTTGGAGTTTTTTTTAGGATGTTACTATCAGTATAGGAAAGGGGAGCCGGTGGACTTTTAGAAGGCTTTTGATAAAGTGCCCAACAGGAGGTTGGTAAGCAAAATTAAAGAACATGGGATAGAAGGTAATGTACTGACATGCAATAAGGATTGGTTAACAGGCAGGAAACAGAGAATAGGAATAAACGGGATATTCTTGCATTGGCAGGCTGTGAAAACTGGAGTACCGCAGGGATGAGTACTTGGGCCCCAGCTCTTCACAATATATAACAATGATTTGGGTATGGGGACCAACGTAATATTTTCAACTTTGCAGATGACACAAAACTAGGTGGGAATGTGTGTTGTGAGGAATATGCAAAGCGGCTTCAAGGGATTTGGACAGACTGAGCGGGCAAGAATGTGGCAGATGGAATATAATGTGGAAAAATGTGAGGTTAGCCACTTTGATAGAATGAATAGATGTGCAGAGTATTTTTTTTAAATGGTGAGAGATTAGAAAGTGCAGATGCACAAAGGGACCTGGGTGTCCTCATCAATAGGTCGCTGAAAGCGAACATGAAGGTGCAGCACGCACTTAGGAAGGCTAATGGTATGTCAGCATTTATCACAAGACCATTTGTTTACAGGAGTAGTGAAGTCTTGCTGCAATTGTATAGAACATTGGTGAGACTGCACTTGGAGTACTGTGTGCAGTAAGGTCCCCTTACCTGAGGCAGGATGTTATGACCACAGAGGGAGTGCAAAGAAGGGTCACCAGACTTGTTCCCGGGCTGGTGGGACTGTCCTATGAAGAGAGATTGTGGAAACTGGACATGTATTCTCTCGGTTTTCGAAGAATGAGAGGTGATCTCATTGAATCCTACAAAATACTTAAAGGGATAGACAGGGTAGATGAAGCTAACATGTATCCCCTGGTTGGAGAGTGCAGAACAAGCAGACACAATTTCAAAATAAGAGATGCGCTTTGAAATGTCCCAGCAAGCCCTTCCGTTATCCCTAACCGCTACAAAGTCTATGCTAAGGAATGAAACCAGACAGACCACCCGGCATCAACCGAGGCACCGGAAACGACAACGGCAAACACAGCCCTGTCGACCCTGAAAAGTCCTCCTTACTAACATCTGGGGGCTTGTGCCAAAGTTGGGAGAGCTGTCTTATCGACTAGTCAAGCAACAGCCTGACAGAGTCATTCTCATGGAATCATACCTTCCACACAATGTCCCAGACACTGCCATCACCATCCCCGGGTACGTCCTGTCCCACCGGCAGGACAGACCCAGCAGAGGTGGTGGCACAGTGGTATACAGTAGGGATGGAGTTGCCCTGGGAATCCGCAAATTCGACTCCAGACTCCATGAAGTCTCATGACATCAGGTCAAACATGGGCAAGGTAACATCCTACTGATTATCACCCACCGCACTCCCTCAGCTGATGAGTCAGTAGTCCTGCCTGTTGAACACCACTTGGAGGAAACTCTGAGGGTGGCAAGGGCACAAAATGTACTCTGGTTGGGGGACTTCAATGTCCATCACCAAGAGTGGCTCGGCAGCACCACTACGTACCGAGCTCTCCGAGTCCTAAAGGACATAGCTGCAAGACTGGGTCTGCGGCTGGTGGTGGGGGAACCAACACGAGGGAAGAACATATTGACCTCATCCTCACCAATCTGCCTGCCGCAGAAGCATCTGTCCATGACAGTATTGGTAGAAGTGACCACCGCACAGTCCTTGTGGAGACGAAGTCCCGCCTGCACATTGAGGATACCGTCAATCGTGTTGTGTGGCACTATCACCGTGCTGAATGGGATAGATTTCGAACAGATCTAGCAATGCAAAACTGGGCATACATCAGGCGCTGTGGACCATCAGCAGCAGCAGAATTGTACTCAACCACAATCTGTAACCTCATGGCCCAGCATATCCCCCACTCTACCATTACCGTCAAGCCAGGAGACCAACCTTGGTTCAGTGAAGAGTGCAGGAGGGCATGCCAGGAGCAGCACCAGGCATACCTCAAAATGAGGTGTCAACCTGGTGAAGCTACAACACAGGTCTACTTGCATGCCAAAATGCATCAGCAGCATGAGATAGACAGAGCAAAGCGATCTCATAATCAACGGATCAGATCGAAGCTCTGCAGTCCTGCCACATCCAGTCGAGAATGGTGGTGGACAATTAAACAACTCACTGGAGGAGGTGGCTCCACAAATATCCCCATCCTCATTGATGGGGGATCCCAGCACATCAGTGTGAAAGATAAGGCTGAAGCATTTGCAACAACCTTCAGCCAGAAGTGCCAAGTTGATGATCCATCTCGGCCTCCTCCTGAACTCCCCAGCCTCACAGATGCCAAACTTCAGCCAATTCGATTCACACTGCGTGATGTAAAGAAACGACTGAAGGCATCGGATACTGCAAAAGCTATGGGCCCTGACAATATTCCGGCAATAGTACTGAAGACCTGTGCTCCAGAACTTGCCACGCCCCGAGCCAAGCTGTTCCAGTGCAGCAACAACACTGGCATCTACCCTGCAATGTGGAAAATTGCCCAGGTATGTCCTGTACACAAAAGGCAGGACAAGTCCAACCCGGCCAATTACCGCCCTATCAGCCTCCTCTCAATCATCAGTAAAGTGATGGAAGGTGTCATCAACAGTGCCATCAAGCAGCACTTGCTTAGCAACAACTTATCAGTGACGCTCAGTTTGGGTTCCACCAGGGCCACTCAGCTCCTGACCTCATTACAGCTTTGGTTCAAACATGGACAAAAGAGTAGAACTCAAGAGGTGAGGTGAGAGTGACTCTAGGGCAGCATTTGGCAGAGTATGGCATCAAGGAGCCCTGGTAAAACTGAGGTCAATGGGAATCAGGGGAAACTTCTCCGCTGGCTGGAGTCATACCTAGTGCAAAGCAAGATGGTTGTGGTTGTTGGAGGTCATTCATCTGAGCTCCAAGACATCACTGCAGGAGTTCCTCAGTGTAGTGTCCTCGGCCCAACCATCTTCAGCTGCTTCATCAATGACCTTCCTTCAATCATAAGGTCAGAAGTGGGGATGTTCGCTGATGATTGTATAATGTTCAGCAACATTCGTGACTCCTCAGATACTGAAGCAGTCTGTGTAGATATGCAGCAAGACCTGGACAATATCCAGGCTTGGGCTGATAAGTGGCAAGTCACATTCGCGCCACATAAGTGCCAGGCAATGGCTATCTCCAAAAAGAGAGAATCTAACCATCTCCCCTTGACATTCAACGGCATTACCATCGCTGAATCCCCCACTATCAACGTCCTAGGGGTTACCATTGACCAGAAATTGAACTGGAGTAGCCATATAAATACCGTGGCTACAAGAGCAGGTCAAAGGCTCGGAATCCCGAGGCGAGTAACTCACCTCCTGACTCCCCAATGCCAGTCCACCATCTACAAGGCACAAGTCAGGAGTGTGATGGAATACTCTCCACTTGCCTGGATGGGTGCAGCTCCAACAATACGCAAGATGTTCGACACCATCCAGAACAAAGTAGCCCGCTTGACTGGCACGTCATCCACAAACATTCACTCCATTCACCACCAACGCCAAGTGGCAGCAGTGTGTACCATCTACAAGATGCACTGCAGCAATGCACCAAGGCTCCTTCGACAGCACCTTCCAAACACGCGACCTCTACCAACTAGAAGGACAAGGGCAGCAAATACATGGGAACATCACCACCTGCAAGTTCCTCTCCAAGTCACGCACCATCCTGACTTAGAGCTGTATCGCCGTTCCTTCACTGTCGCTGGGTCAAAATCCTGGAAGATCCTTCCTAACAGCACTGTGGGTGTACCTACGCCACATGGGCTGGCGTGGTTCAAGAAGGCAGTTCACCACCACCTTCCCAAGAGCAATTAGGGATGGGCAAAAAATGTTGGCCTGGTCAGCGACCCAACATCCCATGAATGAATAAAAGAAAATCACTACAGAAGAAGTACTGAACAAACTATTGGGATTGAAGGCAGACAAATCCCCAGAGCCTGATGGCCTACATCCTTGGATCTTAAAGGATATGGCAGCGGAGATAGTGGATCCATTGGTTACAATATTCCAAAATTCCCTGGATGCAGGAAAGGTTCCAGTGGATTGGAAAAAAAACAGTATAACACCCTTATTCAAAAAGGGAGGGAGACAGAAAGTAGGAAATACTAGTCCAATTAGTTTAACATCTATTGTTGGGAAATTGTTAGAATCCACTGTTAAGGAAGTAATAACAGGACTTTAAGAAACTCAAAACGCAACCCATCAGAGTCAGCATGGTTTTATGAAGGGTAAATCCTATTTGACGAATTTGCTAGAGTGCTTCGAAGCTTTGACAAGAAATGTGGAAAATGGGGATCCTGCAGATGTAGTATATCTGGACTTCCAGAAGGCATTTGATAAGGTGCCACACGAAAGGTTAATACACAAGGTAAGGTCACATTGGATTAGGGGCAATTTATTAGCTTGGATAGAGGATTGGCGAAGCAACAGAAAACCGAGAGTCGGGATTAATGGATCTTTTTCTGGTTGGCAAGATGTATTACTGGGGTGTCAGAAGGTTCGTCCTTGGGCCCCAACTATTTACAATCTATATTAATGACTTGGATGAAGGGATAGAAGGTACTATAGCCACATTTGAAGATGACACTAAAATAGATTGGATAGTAAGTTGCAATAAATACATAAGAAATTTACAAATTGAAATGGATAGATTAGGTGAATGGGCCAAAATTTGGCAGATGGAGTTTAACGTGGTTAAGTGTGAGGTTATCAATATTGGTCAGAAAAATAGAAAGGTAAATTATTATCTAAATGGAGAGAAACTTCAGAGTACTTCGGTGCTGAGGGATCTGGGTGTCCTCGTGCATGAATCACAGAAAGCCTGTTTGCAGGTACAGCAGGTGAAAAGGAAGGCAAATGGAATTTTGGCATTTATTGCTAAAGGAATATAATATAAAAGTAGGGAAGTGTTGCTGCAACTGTACAAGGCATTAATGAGACCGCACCTGGAGTACTGCGTATAGTTTTAGTCTCCTTACTTGAGGATCGATGTAGTTGCATTGGAGGCAGTTCATAGGAGGGTCACTAGATTGATTCCAGGGATGAGGGGTTTTTCTTATGGAGAGAGATTGAGCAGTTTATGCATTTACTCTCCAGAGTTTAGAACAATAAGAGGAAATCTAATAGAGGTATATACGATGATTAAGGGATTGATAAAGTAGACGGAGAGAAGATGTTTCCTCTTGTGGGGCAATCTAGAACGAGAGGTCATAGTTTTAAGATAAGGCGTACCAGATTTAAAACAGATATGTAGAGAAATTTCTTCTCTCAATCAGTCGTAAGTCTGTGGAATTCACTACTCCAGAGTGTGGTGGATGCCGGGACATTAAGTAACCTTAAGGAGGAGATAGACAGATTTTTAATTAGAAATGGGTTGAAGGGTGATGGAGAATTGGCAGAAAAGTGGTGTTGAGGCCGAGATGAGATCAGCAATGATCGTATTGAATGGTGGGGCAGGCTGGAGGGGTGGAATTGCCTACTCCTGCTCCTAGTTTCTATGTTCTTATGTGGATCTGTCCAGGAAAGAGCGGGTGACATATCTATTATCTCTCTCTATGTTGTCTGTTGATGTATCTGCTGTGTGACGGAGGCCATCTATGTCGGGTGAGTTGAATTATACTGTCTGCTACCTCAGCAGGGAGATGCAGGATGAGAGGTTCCGTGGCTTTGTCAGGATAGCGGGATTCCTGATGGTGTAGATGTCTCTGCGGGATCCCCATGTCAACGGGGAGAGGGACAAGAACTGAAATAACTCTCACTCTATTAATGTACAGTTGGTGTGTGAGCATGCCCAGAACATCATGTTGGTGAATGTCCACTATCCTGGCAGCAGCCACCATACCTTCATTCTGAAGCAGTCAGCTGGTGCCAACACTTCGGGCCTCCATGCAGAACCAGAATGTGGCTCATGACCTCCAAACTCTGGACACTCCCCTCCGCCACACAAAACCACCAGATGAAGCCATGCTTCTGATGTCTGAACCGCTCGGGGGGAGCCCTCCAGTACACACTGGAGCAGGTGTCCAAATTCATGGTGTTCTGCTGCACCCTTCATATCATCACCATCATGAGGACACAGGCATTGGCACCAGGAATATGGAGGCCAACTCAGAAGGAGGAGGAGGTAAGGAGGATATTTCCTAGATGCCTTCGACCCGGAAAGGCTGTTGGGGAGTGTTTGCTATGACTCCAGCTCTCATCGGACAACTTCCCTTTCCCACCATGGATTCCCTATTCTCCACCATTACACCCATCTGAGACGCCCCATCACAGTGACCCCTCGGTCACCATCCTGCAATAAAAAACACCAACAAGAACCTTTTCATTAACATCGTCATCCAACAACACATCCAATTATACAAACAAAACTGAATTATTCACCCTTGTGTATTCACTTAGTGCCTGTCTGATGGATTACCTCATCTTGCCTAGTTCTCCTACATAGTGTTTCCCCAGTGGCTGCAGCATGGCTGGTGGAAGGCTGTTGACTTTCACTGAGGGAGTCTGTAGATGGCCTTGCAGGACCTCCTCGAGCAGCTCTGGGTTTGAGGACTCAGATTCAGACTGCACAACATCGACATGGGCAGCAGCTCCAGCAATGTTCACATCTGAGTCCTGTGTATTATAACTCGTTCGTGACCTCGCCCTCCGGTGACCTGACACATAAACTATCCCTTACCCGTGGCCTGGCTGCAGCTCACTCGTGCTCGGTGACTCACCCCGTGCTGATTCCGACTCTATACCACCCTCTAAGGTACACACAGTGGAAGTATTTGATCTGGTGACTGTGAGTATCAGACGGAGTGATGGGGAATCACCATCAGTGCTGTGCTGCTGCTCTCTCTCAGTCTCCTGGAGCTGCTGTGACTGGGAAGCTGGCAGTTTTGGGGTGTCATTGGAAAGTATAAAATACGAAGGGGAGGATTGGATGAGGGATTGGGGGTGGTGGAAAGAAGGACGTCCATGGTCTCACCATCTCAAGCTTATACATCATCATTTATGACGTTTACCAGTTCTGATGAAGGGTCACAGATCTGAAACATTAACAGTGTTTCTCTCTACACCGATGCTGCCAGACCAGCTGAGTATTTCCAGCACTTTCTGTTCTCTACCCTTAGCTCTGGAATTCTCTTCCAAAACCCTAAATACAGTAAGTTGCACAGAGTCCAGTTTTAGGGACTACTACTTGTACAGAGTACTAAACACAATACAGTTAATGAGTGACTGAATTTTAAGAGATCGAAGAGTTGATCTCCTTCCAAAAGTTAGTTAACTATTGCATTTAGCATTACACTTGATTTTAAGCTGAACATGTAGTTTCTTTTACAGTCTGTTTGTGACAGCTCGACAGTTCATTGATTCTCATGGAATAGGAGGGTCAGTGTCAGTTTGGATAAAAAAACAAACTGGCTTAATGAGAGAAAACAGTGAGTTGTGGTAAACAGTTGCTTTTTTCAGACTGGAGGAAGGTAGACAGTGGTGTTTCCCCAAGGGGCAGTGATTGGACCACTGATACTTTTCTGATATATATAAATAATTTGGATATTGGAACACAGAACACTCAGATCGAGGGAGCTTCTGCTCATATCCACCATTCCCAGTTCCTGCTTTAGAGCCATAGACTCAACGGCTGTAAGGAGCCTCTGTGTGGTTGTGGTGGTGACATCTCTCTCACTGTCAGTGACTGTGGTTAGTTGCTCACTGACCCCATCTATATCACTCTTGTTCTTAGACTGGTCTGCAGTTTAGGCCCAGGTGACCACACACCCTGGTAATTTCCAGTTATCTTGTCATCCTTTTATGGAGGAGGTTGAGCAGAGACTGTGAGGCTCACAAATATGTTGTCCTAAGAAGAACCGGGATATCTGGATTTGTGTTTGGAGACAGCAGCCACCATTGCCCACTGATGTCTGACTTTGTCTGAAGCTGTCAGATTTTATCTCAACACAGGGTATGGTCAGCTTCAGGGGAGGCAGAGCTTTAACACGTGTCTAATTCCCTCATAGCCCCTCCTCACTTCTTCTAACTCCTCACCTAGTCTGGGAGTGTCTGCCTGTAACTCAGTGTTTTGGTCCAGTATTTGTTATAATTTTCTCTGTGGATAATATACTCCATTATGGGGCTCCTGATCCAACAGTAACTGATTGTACAGGATGTCAATGTTCTCCTACCAACCTTCATTTTCCTTCTGTAAACTGTCCATCGCTTCCTTCAATTCTTCGTGTCTTTTATTTAACCGTCAGGTGCAGAGATGTGCCCCATTAACCAACTTATCTCAACTCTTTTTTATCTTAAATTTGTATTTCTGGACATCCACAGATATTCTATTGAGAATTAAATCGAAATCCCCATCATTCTCTTTGGTCTCCTTATCTCGAGAGACGATGGATACGCGCCTGGAGGTGGTCAGTGGTTTGTGAAGCAGCGCCTGGAGTGGCTATAAAGGCCAATTCTGGAGTGACAGGCTCTCCCACAGATGCTGCAGAGAAATGTGTTTGTCGGGGCTGTTACACAGTTGGCTCTCCCCTTGCGCCTCTGTCTTTTTTCCTGCCAACTACTAAGTCTCTTCGACTCGCCACATTTTAGCCCCGTCTTTATGGCTGCCTGCCAGCTCTGAAAAGTGCTGGCAACTGACTCCCACGACTTGTGATCAATGTCACAGGATTTCATGTCGCGTTTGCAGATGTCTTTATAACGGAGACATGGATGGCCGGTGGGTCTGATACCAGTGGCGAGCTCGCTGTACAATGTGTCTTTGGGGATCCTGCCATCTTCCATGCGGCTCACATGGCCAAGCCATCACAGGCGCCGCTGACTCAGTCGTGTGCACAAGCTGGGGATGTTGGCCGCCTCAAGGACTTCTGTGTTGGAGATACGGTCCTGCCACCTGATGCCAAGTATTCTCCGGAGGCAGCGAAGATGGAATGAATTGAGACATCGCTCTTGGCTGACATACGTTGTCCAGGCCTCGCTGCCACAGAGCAAGGTACTGAGGACACAGACCTGATACACTCGGACTTTTGTGTTCCGTGTCAGTGCGCCATTTTCCCACAATCTCTTAGCCAGTTTGGACATAGCAGTGGAAGCCTTTCCCATGCGCTTGTTGATTTCTGCATCGACAGACAGGTTACTGGTGATAGTTGAGCCTAGGTAGGTGAACTCTTGAACCACTTCCAGAGCGTGGTCGCCAATATTGATGGATGGAACATTTCTGACGTCCTGCCCCATGATGTACGTTTTCTTGAGGCTGATGGTTGGGCCAAATTCATTGCAGGCAGCCGCAAACCTGTCGATGAGACTCTGCAGGCACTCTTCAGTGTGAGATGTTAAAGCAGCATCGTCAGCAAAGAGCAGTTCCCTGATGAGGACTTTCCGGACTTTGGACTTCGCTCTTAGACGGGCAAGGTTGAACAACCTGCCCCCTCATCTTGTGTGGAGGAAAGTTACTTCTTAAGAGGACTTGAACGCATGTGAAAGCAGCAGGGAGAAGAAAATCCCAAGAAGAGTGGGTGCGAGAACACAGCCCTGTTTCACACCACTCAGGATAGTAAAGGGCTCTGATGAAGAGCCACCATGTTGAATTGTGCCTTTCATATTGTCATGGCACGAGGTGATGATACTTAGTAGCTTTGGTGGGCATCCAATCTTTTCTTGCCGTCTGAAGAGACATCATACTGCTCGATAATCCTTAGGATGTCCGTCTCCCCAGGTGTGCCTGTATTGTTCCCCGCCAGGTTACCAATTGACGATTTCCTGTGATCTGCTAATGACATTGTATTCCTGGTTTTACTTATTCAAACTCTCTTAAAGCTCCCGCCCCCCACCCCCGCCGCGGCCACCCCACTCTTAGTGATGAGCACAACAGAGCTCCACCTCTCTGTCTCTCTGCCTCTCCACTAACTTTCCTTATTTAAGATACTCTTTCACCAAGCTGTTGGTCATCTGACCCAATATCTCCATATATGGCTGGGTGTCATACGTACAACCCTCTAGTCCCTTGTCGCCACTCTCATATCCAAGGAGGATTGGAAGATTCTGGCCAGTGCCTCTGCTGTTTCCACCATTCCTTCCCTCAGCAAGTCTTATGCATCCCATCCAGACCGGGTACATATTCTACTTTATTGTGGTACAAAAGGTGTTGGATTGAAAGGGGTTAATTGAACCTGTTTGTTCAGTGACTGTAATTAATGTCGTTCTCTATGGACCTTAATTGTGTCACTGCAGGGTTTCCCTCTTCTATTAATAAGAGGTTCCTTTCAATGTGTAATCCCTGAGTGTCAGCAGCAGCATCACTGCCGGCGGGAACAGGGAAAAGCAGCTCCAGCGAGAGAGAGGGAGAGGATAGATGAGAATCTGAGAATCTGAGAACAATAGATTGGAATGTTACAACCGTAGGTCAGAATCTGAGAACAACAGATTGGAATGTTAGAGCAATGGGTCAGAACAATAGATTGGAATGTTACAACAATGGGTCAGAATCTCGGAACAATAGATTGGAATGTTACAACAATGGGCAGGAGTTTATCCTTTTGGTTTGACTATCTTACTGTGGATTATTCTTGGTTGACATTAGCGGATCGGATCTATTTCACACTGAGGATAACTCAATACATTTATTCTCCCATCCTCGCTGCTATTGGTGTCCCTGGTAAGTCTCTCTATCCAGCTATTACTTCTATGATTAACTGTTTTACTGTTCTTAACAACGAACATAATATCGTCCTTCATGTAAGCCCATTTGCTGCATAAACACTGGTCTGTGCCTTTGTCAAATCTACTATATCAATGCTGTCCTGGTTACCATCCCTGTTACGAACTGCCTTAAACAACAGTCTATCCAAAACTCTGCTATCCATATCCAAAATCGCACAAAGTCTCGTTCACCCAACATCCCTGTGCTCAGGGACCTACATTGTTTTCTGTAGAACAGAGTATACCCGAAGAAATAAATGGGGTGTGCAAGAAAGGTACCACAATAATCATGGGTGACATTAATCTACATTTAGATTGGGCAAATCAGATTGGCAAAGGTCGCCTGGGAAATTAGTTCATAAAGTTTATTCGTGAAAATTCCTCAGAGCAACACGTTCTGGAGCCAACCAGGAGCAGGCTGTTCTGGAACTGGTAATGTGCAGTGAGACAGTATTAATCAAGAACCTCATGGTAAAGGAGCTTCTAGGCGACAATGATCATAACATGATAGAATTTCAACGTTCAGATTGAAGGGAAAACTGTGGTCTAAGAGTGTGTTTTCTTTTAACCCAAATTAAGGTAATTATAAGGATATGAAGGCATATTCAACTAAAGTAAACTGGGAAACTAGATTAAAAGTTAGAACAGCCGAGATGCAGTGGCTGACTTTTAAGGAGATACTTAACAACTCTCAGCAAAGGTTTATCTCTGAGAAAGAAAGACTCTTGGAGAAGGTTAAATAGGGAATATAAGGATAATATTAAATTGTAAGAAACACTGTACAAATCTGCAAAGATTAATGGTAGGTGAAAAGCTTGGACAGATTTTAAGAACCAGCAATGAATGACAAAAGAAAATAAGCGTGAAAAAGTACAGTGTGGGAGAAAGCTAGCTGGCAAGATAAACAGAGAGTATGAGTTTCTACAAAATTTAAAACGGAAAAGAGTAACTAAAGTTATTGTTAGTCCTCTCGGGAGTGAGTTTGGGGAATTAATCATAAGAAGCAAGGACATGGAGGAGTGGTTAAACAGATATTTTTTGTCTGCTTTCACTGTAGAAAACTTAGAAAACGTTCCAAAGATACAAAATCAAGAGGCAAAAAGGGAGAGAGGAAATTCAAATAATCACCCTCACCAGGGAACTATTACACCTAAAGTCTGACAGGATCCGCCATCAGTGGTGAACTGAAATTGTTAAATATAGAATTAAACTTAAAGAAAAAGCATATAATTATGCAAAGATGAGTGGCAGGTCAGAAGATTTGACAGATTATAAACAGCAGCAAAGAACAGTTAAAGATTAATAAGGAGGTAAAAATTAGAATACGAGCGAAAACAGACAAGAAATAAAAAAGACAGATAGTAAGAGGTTCTAAATATTTAAAGAAGAGTTAACAACGTGAGCGTTGGTCCTATAGAAAGTAAGTCTGGGTAATTAATGATGAATAATAAGGAGATAACAGGTGAATTGAACATGAATTTTGCTTCAGTCTTCACTATGGAGGATACAAGTAACATCCCAGTATTAGCAGTAAGCCAGGAAATGGAAGAGGGGGGGAAGGAACTCAAGAAAATCCCAACAACCAGGGAAGTGGTACTGAGCAAGTAGATGGAGCTGCGGGCTGTCAAGTTCCCAGGTCCTGATGGACTTGATTGCAGGGTGTTAAAAGATAGTGGCTAGTGAGATAGTTGATGCATTAGTTTTAATTTTCCAAAATTCTCTAGATTCGGGGAAGGTTCAGTTAGATTGGAAAATAGTGAATGTAACTGCTTTATTCAAAAAGTAAGGGAAACAGAAAGCATGAAACTACAGGCCAGTTAGTTTAACATCTCTCTTAGGTAAAATGTTAGAAGCAATTATTAAAGATGATGTAGCAGGGCTTTTAAAAAGGTCAAGGTAATCCGGCAGAATCAACATGAGTTTGTGAAAGGGAAATCATGTTTAAACAATTTATTGCAGGTCTTTGAAGAAGTAACATGTGCTGTGGATAAGGGGCAATTGATGGATGTAATGTACTTAGATTTTCAGAAGGCCATTAATAAGGTGCCACGTCAAAGGTTATTGCGCAAAATAAAAGCTCATGGTGCAGGGGGAATAATATTGGCATGGATAGAGGATTGACTAGCTAACAGGAAACAGAGAGTAGGCAGAAATGGGCCATTTTCTGCTTGGCAAGATGTGACGAGTGGTCTGCCACAGTAATATGTGCTGGGGTCTCAACTTTTTACACTTTATATAAATGACTTGGATGAAGGGACTGAAGGTATGGTTGCTAAATTTGATGATGATACAACGATAGATAGGAAAGTGACATGTGAAGAAGACATAAGGAGGATGCTGAGGGATATAGATAGGTTAAGTAAGTGGGAAACAAATGGAGTATTATGTGAGAAAATGTGAAATTTTCCATTTTGGCAGGTAGAAAAGAAGCATATCATCTAAATGGTGAGAGATTGCAGAACTCTAAGATAGAGGGGGATCTGGGTACCCTTGTGCATGAATATCAAAAGGTTAGTATGCAGTTTCAGCAAGTTATTAGGAAAGCTAATAGAATGATATCATTTATGGGAAATTGAACATAAAAGTAGGGAGGTTTATGCTACAGTTATACTGGAAATTGGTGAGACAATGTCTGCAGTACTGTGTACAGTATTGGTCTCCTTATTTAAGGAAGGATGTAAATGTATTTGAAGCATTCAGAGAAGGTTGACCAGACTAATACCTTGAATGGGCAGGTTGTCTCAGGAGAAAAGGTTGGAAAGGCTCGGCTTATATCCACTGGATATAAGAGCAAGAGGCGACTTGATTGAAACATATATGATACTGAGGGTTCTTAACAGGGTGGATGTGGAAAGGATGTTTCCCCTTGTGGGAGAATCCAGAACTAAGGGTCACTGTTAAAAAATAAGGGGTCGCCCATTAAAGACAGAGATGAGGAGAATTTTTTTTCTCTGAGGGTCGTGCGTCTTTGAAACTCTTTTCCTCAAAAGGCAGTGGAAACAGTGACTTTGAATATTTTTTAAAGCAGAGGTAGATAGATGCTTGATATGCAAGTGGGTGACTGGTTATTGGGGGTAGGCGGGAATGTGGATTGAGGTTACAATCAAACCAGCTATGATCTTATTGAATGGTGGAGCAGGCTCGAAGGGCCAAGTGGCCTACTCCTGCTCCTAATTGGTATGTTTTATGTTCGTATGACAAGTCGCCAGGATTAGATGGCCTGCATACTCGGGCCTTAAAGTATGTAGCTGCAGAGATAGTGTAGGCATTGATTATAATCTTCCAAAATTCCTTAGATTCTGGATGGATCCCAGCGGATTCGAAAATAGAAAATGTAACACATTTGTTCAAGAAAGGAGGGAAACAAAAAACAGGAATCTATAGGCCAGTTAGCCTAAAATCAGTCATAGGGAATTGCTGGAATCCATTGAAAAGGAGGTTATAGCAGCATACCGAGAAAATCATCACGGGATCAGACAGAATCAACATGGTTTTGTGAAAGGGTAATCATATATAACTAATATATTTAAGCTTTTGAGGAAGTGACAAACAAGGTGAATAAAGGGGCATCTGTAGATGTGGTGCATTTGGATTTCCAAAAGGCACGGGATAGGGGGTAACATATTGGCATGGATAAAGGATTGGTTAGCTAACAGGAAACAGAGACGAGGGACAAATGGGTCTTTTTGCGTTGGAAAACAGTAACTGGTGAAGTACTACAGGGATCAGTGCTGGGGCCTCAACTATTTACAGTCCGTATCAATGACTTGGGTGCAGGGATAGGATGTGTGGTCGCTAAATGTGCCGATGACAGCAAGATGGGAAGGAAAGTAAGTCGTCAAGAGGAGGCAAATAGTTTACAAAGGCATATAAATAGGTTAAGTGAGATCGGCAAAAACCTGGCAGATGGGGTATAATGTGATAAAATGTGACGTTGTCTACTTTGGCAGGAAGAATAAAAAAGCAGTATACTATTTAAATGTAGAAAGCGTGCAGAGCTCGGTGGTACAGAGGGATCTGAGTGTCCTGGTACATAAATCAGAAAGAGTTAGTATACAGGGACAGCAAGTGATTAGAAAGGCAAATGGAATGTTAGTGTTTATTTCAAAGGGAATCGTGTATAAAAGTGGGAAGTTTTACTGCAGCTGCGCAGGGCTTTGGCGAGAATTCATCAGGTGTACTGTGTACAGTTTTAGTCTTCTTATTTGATAAAAATAATATAATTGCATTCGAGGCAGGTAAGGCAACGTTCACTCGAATCATTCAGCGAGTGGAGGGCTGATTTTATGAAGAAAGGTTGAAAAGGTTGTGCTATAGCCATTGTATTATGAAAGAACAAGAGGTGATCAGAGTGAAACATGGAAGATCCTGAGTGGACTTGATCGAGCCGATACCGGGAAGATGTTTCCTCGTGTGGGGAGACTGGAACCATGGGATGCAATATAAAAATAAGAGTTCAGCCATGTTAAGCCATGCTCTTATCGAATGTTGGAGCAGGCTCAAAGAGCCGAATTGGTTACTCGTGTTTCAGAGTCCCATGTTCCTATGTCCAGCAACGCCTCAATGTTAATATTCTCACTCGTGTGATCAATATCTCCATGGCCTCACCCCTCTGTGTCTCTCCCTGACCACACATTTCATCTCTCCAGCTCCAAAGGTGCTGCGGAAGTTTGGATCCATAAAATTGTGTGAACTGCACTGCCAGTCACATCAGCACATTGTACAGGACACCCAGGCTGGCCGGGGTGATAGCGTGGGTGTAACGTGTATGTGTCTGTAACGTGAGGAGGGTCTGAATATGGTGTCAAGCAGATATTCCGACAGCTTTGATGTACGTCTTTGAAACTTGGTCTGTGCATGTCCACTGACCATCTGTGTTAGTCACTCTCAGCTGAACATACATTCAGCAGCACGAGGAACCCCCTCTAGTGTTATTTAAAAGAACCAGGCATCCAGCTTACAGGTGAGGGGCCTTTGACTTACTTCTGCTATTCTAAGGTTAGTGGAGATGCTGTGTACAGTTTTCTGAAGGTTGTGTAGTGAGCTGCTGCAGACATTCAGGGAGGCCAGAGGATTTGGTGACCCAACTCTGGACGAGGTATGGGGACTGTAACATGATCAACAAATGGAGCAGAGGCTGCAGAGAGGGGATGCTCTGTAAAGAGGGAGAAGGAGGGGTATCTGCCCTACCCACCCCAGGTTTTCCAAGAACAAAAAGAGCAGTGGTCCTAATACAAAGCCCTGGGGAACACCACTGTATACTCCCATCGAGTCTGAACAACAACCTTTCACCACTTCACTCTGTTTTCTGTTCTTTAGCCAGTATTAAATATTTGGAAGACTGAAATCATTGCTTTCACTCCCCACTCCAACTTTGTTCCCTTGCTATTGATTCCATTCCTCTCCCTGCCAACAGTTTGAGATTAAGACAGTCTGTTTGCAACCTTGGTGTCACATTTCACCACAAAATGATCGTTAACCTCATTTTCTGGATATCATTACAGCCGCCTATTTCCACCTTAGTAACATCACCCGACTTCACCCCTGTCTCAGTCCATCTGCAGCTGAAACCTCATTCATGCCTTCGTCACCTCTCGATGTGATTATTCTTACTCACTCCTGGCTGATCTCCCACATTCTACTCTCTGTAAACCTGAGGTCATCCAAAACTCTGCTGCCCATGCCTTAGTTCACACCAAGTCAGTTTCGTCTATCACTGACTGACATTGTCTCCCGGTTAAGCAATGTCTTGATTTTAAAATTCTCCACCTTGTTTCCATATCCCTCCATGGCCTCATCCCTCCCTACCTCTGGTATCTCCTCCATCACCACAACCCACTGAGATATCTGTGCTCCTCTAATTCTGGTCTCTTGTGCATCCCTGATTTTAATCACTGCTCCACTGGCGGCCGTGCCTTCAGCTGCCGGGGCCCTAAGCTGTGTAATATCTTCCCTACACCTCTTCACCTCTCCACATCGCTTTCCTCCTTTTAGACACTCCTTAAACCCTACCTCTTTGACTAAGCTGTTGGTCATCTGACCTAATATCTCCTGTAGTGTCTCAGCGTTATACTTTGCTTCTTAATGCTCCTGTGAAGCACCTTGGGATGTTTTACAATGTTAAAGGCATTATATAAATATAAGTTGTTGTTGTTGAATTTTGTCAGACATGATTTTTCATGAGCATATCCATGTTGCTAGCCAGTTAGTATCCACTGTTTTTCCAAGTAACAAATATTTTTCTCCTGGGTTGTCACCTCTACATTTTCCCCCAGTGGTGACACTAGTATGTTTGGTTAATAATTGTAGGGTTTCTGCTATCTCTCCTTTTTTAAACAGGTTGCAACATTTGCAACCGTCAAGTCCTCTGTCACCACTCCCATATCCAAGGAGAATTGAATGATTCTGGCCAGTGCCTCTGCTATTGCCACCATTCCTTCCCTCAGCAACCCTCATACATCCCATCCAGACTGGGTAAATGTTCAACTTTATTGTGATACAGAAAGTGCCTGGATTGAAAGTGGTTAACTGAACCTGTTTGTTCAGTGACTGTAATTAATGTCAGTCTCCATGGATCCTAATTGTGTCACTGGCGGGTTTCCATCTTCTATTAAAATGGGACTCCTTTCAATGTGTGATCCCATACTGTGAACTGGAGCATAACCCGGGCACTAACATTGGTCAGCGGCTCCAGAGAGATGGAGAGGATGGATCAGAATCTGGGAACAATAGATTGGAATGTTACAACAATGGATCAGAATCTGGGAACAATAGATTGGAATGCTACAACAATGGACAGGGGTCTATCCTGGGATATCTACATTCTTTCTACATATTATGATTGGTTCTCATTAAACTCGCGATTCCATCACGCACTTAAGATTATTCAATACATTTACTATCCCATTCTCGCTATTGTTGGTGTCCCTGGTAAGTCTCGCTCTCTCTCTCTGTCCAGCTATTAATTCTATAAATGGTTTTTAACTGCATTACTGCTCCTGTCATTTACTCTACCCTGCTTGCTGCTGTTATTATTCTTGGTGAATATCTCCAACTATTAGCTCTATAAACCATTGCAAATAGTCTTTCAGTTTTTGTCATTTACTGTCTCATCTTTGCTTCTGCTGCTGTTTCTATTTCCAGCCAGGAGATCTCTGAAATACGGTTCTGTAATGTACCTTCGGGAAGCCGGAAGCCGGTGTCATTGGTTTCCATACAAACTCCATCCCCTATCTGTCAAACTCATCCCCCACCCTGGCTAATGTCTGAGGCTGAACCAGACTGTATACAACCTCTGTGTTCGAAATAAACCTGAGATGAGTTCATCTCCATATTCTCTCCATCATTAACCGTCCCGACTCCCACCTCTGTAATATCACATGTCTCCACCTCTCCCTCAGACCACCTGCTGCATAAACCCTCATCTGTACCTTTGTTAAATCCACATTTGACTATTCCAATTCTATCCTGGTCACCTCCCAGTTATAAAACTCCATAAACCACAGACCATCCAGAACTCTGCTGCCTGTATCCTAACTCACACCAAATCCCGATCACCCACCATCTCTGTGCTCACTGATCTACATTGACTCCCGGTCTGACAGCACCTTATTTGTAATATTCTCATTTTTGTGTATGAATCTCTCCATGGCTCACCCCTCCAATTAATCCCATTCCCCTGTCCATATTCCATATTCTTGAAAATCTTTATGTTCAATTTCCTTCATAAAGTGAGTTGTTTTAAATCCCTATCTTCCCCTGCTGTGATTTTCAATCTATGGCCCCGCTGGTGCCAACGCTATGGTAACCTGGTTTCATAAAATGACGTGAATTGCACAGCCGGCTACTTCTAGCGTGGTCAGCACAGTGCCCCATGCTGGACAGGGCTCTCGTGTGGTCAGCACAGTGTCCCATGCTGGACAGGGCTCTAGTGAGGGCAGCGCAGTGCCCCATGATGGACAGGGCGCTAGTGTGGTCAGTACAGTGCCCCATTCTGGCCACGCTCTAGTGTGGTCAGCACAGTGCCCCATGCTGGGCAAGGGTCTAGTCCTGTTGTAACATGCATGTGATGCTCATATGAGGAGGGTTTGAATGTGACGTCAGTGAGCGATTCTGACAGCTTTGATGTACGTCTTTGAAACTTGGTCTGTGCATGTCCACTGACCACCTGTGTTAGTCACTCTCCGCTGAACATACATTCAGCAGCACGAGGAACCCCCTCTTGTGTTATTTAAAATGACCAGGCATCCAGCTTACAGGTGAGGGGCTTTTGACTTACTTCTGCTATTGTTACGTTAGTGGAGGTGCTGTGGATGGTTTTCTGGAGGTTGTGTTGTGAGCTGCTGCAGACATTCAGGGAGGACAAAGGATTTGGTGACTCAACTCTGGACGAGATATGTGGACTGTAGTTAGAGTGTCTCTTGGTCTGTAGCACGAACAACAAATGTGGCAGAGGCTGCAGATAGGGGAAGCTCTGTAAAGAGTAAGGAGGAAGGGGAATCTGCCCTACCCACTCCGGGTTTTCGAAGAGCACTTTTCCTACCTACTCCTAACCCAGGAGCAGTGTGTGAGGTGACTCTGATTCAGTAATGATGTGGTCACAGAGCTGTGTCACGTCCTGTAAGACGACCTGGAGCCTCAGACCAGGGTGAGGACGTAGCTGTCAGTGGCTGTTAAGATCACAGTTTCATTGAACTTCTATGCATCTGGATCTTTCCAGGCAGGAGCAGGAGACATATCTAACATAGAGTCACAGAGAGTGATAGAGACATCTACGACACAGGAGGAGGCCATTCGGCCCCTCCGTGCCATCTCTGTGTGGAACCATTCAGTCAGTCCCACTCTCCCACTCAACCCCCTATCCCTGCAAGTTCATTTCCTTCAGGTGCCCATCCAGTTTCCTTTTGAAATCATTGATTGTCTCGGCTTCCACCACCCTCCTGGGCAGTGAGTTCCAGCTCATTAACATCCACTGTGCAAAAAAGCTCTTCCTCATATTCCCACTGCATCTCTTACCCAAAACCATCCATCTCTGTCCCGGAGTCCGTGTTTCATCAGTTAATGGGAACAGCTTTTCCTTGTCTATTTTATCTTCTTCTTCTTTGGCCTCCTTGTCTCGGCACACAATGGGTAAGCGCCTGGAGGTGGTCAGTGGTTTGTGAAGCAGTGCCTGGAGTGGCTATAAAGGCCAATTCGAGAGTGACAGACTCTTTCACAGGTGCTGCAGATAACATTGGTTGTTGGGTCTGTCCCACAGTTGGCTTATCTAATCTTACCTAAGCCTATCATAATCTTGTACACCTTTATCATACCTCTCTCATCCTCCTTTACTCCAGGAGAACAACTCCATCTTCTCCAAACTAACCTTGGAACTAACCATCCCGCTCCCCCGCCCCACCCCCCACCAACCCCCTCCCCCCAATCCCTGGAACCATTCTGGTAAATCTCCTCTGCACCCTCTCACGGACCTTCACATCCTTCCTAAAATGTGCTGACCAGAACTGGATACAGTTCTCTAGTTGGGGCCTAACCAATGCTTTATAAAATTTCAGTACAACTTCCCTGCTTTTGTATCTTTGCCTCTGATCATTAAGCCCAAGATCTTATAAGCTTTGCTTAACACTCTCCTGATATGTCATTCCACCTTTAATGATCAATGCATATAGAGCCCCAGGTCCCTCTGCTCCTGCACAATCTTTAGAACTGTCCCATTAAGTCTATATTGCTTTCCTATTCCATCTGATAAAATGCATCATCTCACACTCCTCTGTATTAAATTCCACCTGCCACTTCTCCGTCCATTCTGCTAGCCTATCTATATCCTGTTGTAGGCAGTTTGCATCATCCTCACTGTTTAACACATCTCCAAGTATGGTATCATCGGAAAATTTTGAAATTCTAATCTGAATTCCAAGATCCATCTTGTATATATATAGCAAAAAAAAAAGCAGTTGGTCCTCGCACTGACCCTTGGAAAACATCACTGTCTACCATCCTCCAGTGTGAAAAATAACCGTTCACCAGCACTCTGCCCGAACTATCTCTTCTTTGAAGGTAGCCCATTGTTCAGCTCCTGTTTTCCTGCCAAACGTTGACTCTAATTTATTCGCCGCAGCTCCATTTTTACACCGGATGACTTATTGAAGTTGACATTCTCACAGTTAATTATTCTTACTCTGGATTGCTCTTTGTCCTTTCCCATAGTCAACAAAAACCTTATGATACAATGATCACTGTCCCCTAAATGTTCTCCTACTGATACTTAATCCACTTGGGTCCAGCTCATTCGCAAGAACCAGGTCTAGCAGTGCCTCCTTTCTCGTTGGACTAGGAACATATTGTCGTTTAAAAGTTTCCTGCACACACTGTAGTAACTCCTGCCTCCCTCCACCCTTTACATTGCTACTATCCCAGTCCATATTAGGATAATGAATGTTCCCCCATTGTAACTACTCTATAATTCTTGCATCTTTCAGTAATTTTCTTGCAGATTTGTTCCTCCACATCCTTCCCATTAGCTGATGGCCTATAGACAACACCGAGCTATGTAAATGCACCTTTTTTTGTTCTTTTGCTCTATCCAAATAGATTCTGCCCTTCACCCACCTACGCACCCACCCCCCCCCCCCCCCCACTCCCACCTCCCCATACACGTCCCCGGGACTTTCACTCTCTCCAGCACTATAATGTTCTCCTTAACCAATACCACCACTCTTACTCCTTTTCTCCCTTTCTTATTTTTCCTGAACACCTTGTATCCAGGAATATTTAACACCCAGTTCTGCCCTTCTTTGAGCCAGATCTCTGTTATAGCCACAACATCATATTTCCACATGGCAATCTGCACCTGTACCTCACCAGTCTTATTAACCACACTCCGTATTCACATACATGCACATCAACCCTGATGTAAACT
This sequence comes from Heterodontus francisci, assembly GCF_036365525.1. NCBI lineage: Eukaryota > Metazoa > Chordata > Chondrichthyes > Heterodontiformes > Heterodontidae > Heterodontus > Heterodontus francisci. The sequence goes on from NW_027140852.1 coordinate 2,853,250, forward strand.
TTATTACTTCCTCCCTTACTGAGACCCCAAATAATAACTTTCTAAACCCTACTATAGTGTTATCCATCTCTCCCAGTATTCTGTGCACTTTAGAATTCCTTTCTGATGTTTACTCCTGGTTTCCACACCCATGCCATTTAGTGTTAACCCTCTCCAATAGCACTAACATATCACCCTGCAAGGAAATTAGTCCAGCTCTGTTCAGGTGCAACCGTCCGGCCGGTACAGATCCCCATTCTCCAGAACTGGTCTCAGAGTCCAGAAATCTAAACCTCACCACTTCTGCAGCAACCTCCCAGCCACACATCCATCTGTACTATCCTTCTATTTCTATACTCATTCGCACGGTGTACTGGGAGTAATCCGGAGATTACTACTTTGAGAGGCTAACTTCTTTCCCAGCGCACGGAATTCTGACTGCAGGACCACCTCCCTCTTTCTGCCCAGTTCATTCGTACCGATGTGGACGATCACAGCTGGCTGTTCACCAACACCCCCTCCCCACTCCCCCCACCCTCCCCCCCCCACGCCACGTTCAGGATGCTCTGCAGCTGCTCAGTGATATCCTTGACCCTGACACCAGGGAGGAAACACATCATCCTGGATACATGTCTGCGGCCTCAGAAACGCTGGTCTGATCCCGTGACTATCGAATCTCCTGTCACTGTCAACATTGTACATTCTACTCTTCCCTGTACCTCCCCCCCCCCCCCACCCCCCTTACAGCTGAGACAGCCGTGGTACCATGGCCTTGTCTCTGGCTGAAGTCCGCTGATAAAACATCACTTTCCTCAGTATTGAATACTGGTTGGAGTGTGAGATGCACTCTGGGGTCTCCTGTGCTCCCTCTCTGATTCGTCTTGACTGTCTGGTGATCACCCATTCCCTCTCTCCCTGCATGCCCTTATGCTGTGGGGTGACCACATCTAGAAACGTGCTCTCCACAAATCACTCAAACTCATGTATACACCACAGTGACATCCATGGTCCCACCATCTGCAGCTTGTACATCCCCACAGACAGCAGGATGAGGGAGAGGTGTGAGCTCAGCAGGTACATAAGGCAGGAACATAGCACCTTCCTGAATTCTCTCGGTGATGCCGGATGCTACGAGCTCTGTCACAATTGTTCCCATGAGGGGGAGAACCATCTCCTCCCTCAGGCTCAGGGGATGAAGGTAAGCCTGGTCCCCGCTGGTTCAATGCTGCTCCCTGTGATTATCGGCCACCTTGTCCTGTAAGAGAGAGGGCAGAAAGTCAGTGATTGTTTTGCAATGTGTTTGGGTGATGTGCCTGTCATAACTGGATAGCTGGTGGTATGCGAAGGCAGTGAGAGGTGGATGTGAGGCTGGTATCAGTGGAAGGTGTGTGAGGGTGAGGTGGAGTATGTGAATGTTAGGTGTGAGTCCTGAGTGTTCGGGACTGTTGATGGGTGAGTGATGGGGTTGTGATACATTGAGCAGTGTGAGAGGTTGGTGGTTTTGTGGGTAGGAGACGCCATGTGGAGATGAATTCACTGACGTTGACCACCCGTGTGAGCTCATTAAACTTCTCTGGCACCGCTGCCAGGTCCTCAGGGCCAGACATCTTGCATTGACCTCCCTGGCCACCTGCTCCCATTCCCTGCGGAGTGCGTTTCTTGAGGGTCTCCACCCCACCCCACAGAAACATGGCCTCTCTTCTCCTGTCACCCACCATGACTAAGGCCTCCAGCACCACATCCGTGAACCACAGAGCCCTTTCTCTGTCTTAGTATTCCATCTACCTTTTCTCCAATTGCAGCATTCACAGTCAGCAGCAGCAGCCTACTGTGATTTAGTGCAGCTACCCTTTAAGGGGGACAGACTGCCTTTAAGGGCTCAATCCTGTCTGAAACATGTGCTAGACTCAGACCCAGTTAGGTCTCCTGTTCAGTGTGCAGACAGACAGCAGTGCGGGTCACACTGGGCGGCCCGTAGAATTAATGGAAATGAGGAGGCCGCAGGAATTTTGCGTCACCTGCCTCAACAGGAATGGGCATGGGCAGCTCATGACCCTTCTGCCCAAAAACCGATGCAAACCCGGTTTTCTCTCTCTTTCTATTTTCCTTTCCCCCTTTCTCACTCTCTCTCCCTTTACTCTGTCTCCTGCTCACAGAATTAGAGACAGATGCAGCACAGAAGGAGGCTGTTCGGCCCTTTGTGTTAGTGCTGTCTCTTTGAAAGAGCTGTCTAATTATTACTACTCTCCTCCTTTTTCCCCAGACTAAATTCTCTTTTGAAAGATATTATTGAATCTGCTTCCATCATGTTTTCAGGCAGTGAATTCCAGATCCCAACAACTCGCTGTGAAGGAAAATTCTCCTCATTTCACCTCTGGTTCTTTGTCAATTACCTTCAACCTGTGTCTTCTTAATACTGAACTTTCTGACACAGGAAACAGTTTCACATTAATTACCCTATCAAAACCCTTCATGATTTTGAATTCTAGATTATATCTCCCCTTACCCTTCACTGCTCTAAAGAGTACAATCCCAGCTTTTCCAATCTCTCCACGTAACTGAATTCCCAGATCCCTGGTACAATATGTTTCAAATTCTGCTATTCCATGTGTCATGTACTGGGATATGCTGTAGTGTTTTATATATATTTAACATAACTTCCCAGTTTTGTTTTCTGTGCCTCTATTTATAACGCCCAGGATCTCATATGCTTTATTAACTGCTTTGTTAACCCCTCCTGTGACCTTCAAGGATTTACACATAAACTCCCCAGGTATCTCTGTTCTTGCACTCCCTTTACAGTTGTAACATGTAACTTGTGTTGTCTCTCCACATACATCCTTCTAAAATGTATTACCTCACATCTCTGCTGTGACAATTCAAATTTGAGAAGATTGAAGACATTGTTTTCAGTCCTTGCTCCAAACTTCATTCCCTAGCTACCGACTTCATCCCTCTCCCTGGCAATTGTGTGACACTAAACCAGACTGTTCACACCTTGGTGTCATATTTGACCCCGAGATGACCTTCTGACCACATCTACACACCTTCACTAAAACAGCCTATCTGCACCTAGAAAATCATGGAAAAGTCATTTAAAAAATCATAGAATGCTGACAACACAGAAAGAGGCCACTTAGCCCATTGTGTCTCTGCTGCCCAAAAAATGACCTCCCCAGCCGAATCCCACCTTGCAGCATTTGGTCCCTTGCTCTGCAGATTAAATCACTTGAGGTGTAGCAGGTACATTTAAAATCTACCCTTTCAGAAAGTGAGTTCCAGACCCCGCCCCACCACACTCTGGGTGATTTTTTTCCTCATCTCCCCTCTACTTTTTCTACCAATCATTTAAATCAATGCCCTCTTGTCACTGATCTCTTTGCTAAGGTGAACAGACGCTTCAACCCCACTCTATCCAGAGCCCCTCAAAATTATGTACATTTCAATCAGATCTGCCCTCAGCCTTCTCTGTTGCAAGGAGAACAACCCCAGCCTATCCAATCTTTCCTCAAAGCTGCATTTTCCCAGTCCCAGCAACATGTTTGTAAATCTCCTCTGTACCCTCTCTCGTGCAGTTACATCCTTTCTGTAATGAGGTGACCAGAACTGCACACATTACTCAAGTTGTGGCCTAACCAATGATTTATGCAGTTCCAGCAGAACCTCCCTGCTCGTATATTCAATACCTCGGCTAATAAGGGAAAGGATTCCATATGACCTCTTAACCACCTTATCGAGCTGTCCTGCTACATTCAGCTATCTGTGGGCATTCACTCTAAGGTCTGTCACTTCCTCTACACTTCTCAGTATTCTCCCAGTAATCGTGCATTCCTTTGCCTTATTTGACCTCCCCAAATGCATCATATCGCACTCATCCAGCCTGAATTCAATTTGCCACTTCTCTGCCCATCTGACCAGTCCATCAATAACTTCCTGCAGTGTACAGCTATCCTCCTTGCAATCTACCACACGGTCAATCTTTGTATCGTCTGCAAACTTCTTGATTATGCCCCTACCTTTACTTCCAAATCGTTAATGTATGCGACATAAAGCAGGGGTCCCAGTACTGAGCTGTGTGGAATTTGCTTTTTTTTATTCATTCGTGGGATTTGGGCGTCACTGCCTGGGCCTGTATTTATTGCACATCCCTCATTGCCCTTGAACTGAGTGGCTTGTGAGGCCATTTAATAGTCCATCACATTGTTGTGGGTTTGGAGTCACATGTGGCCAGACCAGGTAAGGACAGCAGATCTCCTTCCCTAAAGGACATTAGTAAACCAGATGGGCTTTTCAAACAATCGACAATGGTTTCATGGTCACCATTAGAGTCGCTGTTTAATTCCAGAACTATTAATTGATTTCAAATTTCATTATGTGTCATGGTGGGATTCGAATCCACGTCCCCAGAGTGTTAACCTGGGTTTGCTGGATTTACAAGTGCAGTGACATTGCCACTACACCACTGCCTCCACTAAATGCTGCTGGAAACATCCGTCCAGTCGCGAAAACGCCTGTCAACAATAACTCTTTCTTTCCTGTCACTGAGCTAATTTTGCATCCGCCTTGCTGCATTTTCCTGGATCCCCTAGAATTTTATTTTTAACAAGTCTGCTATGTGCGCCCTTGCCTAAAAGTCATGCTAAAATCCAAGTAGACCGCATCAACTACATTAACCTCATCTATCGTCCTTGTTACTTCATCAAAATAATCTTGCAAGTTAGTCAGACACAATCTTGCCTTAACACATCTATGGTGATTATCCCTGATAAACCTGTGCCTTTCTAAGTGACAGTTTATCCTGTCTCTCAGAATAGATTACAATAATTTTCCCACTCTGAGGTTAGACTGACTGGTCTGTAGTTATTCGGTCTATCCTTCGCTCCCTTTTTAAACAGTGGTTCAATGTTAGCAGTTCTCCAATCCTCCATCACCACACCTGTATCCAGTGAGAACTGGAAAATCATGGACATACCTTTGGTTATTCCTTCTGTTGCTTCTTTTAACAACCTGGGGTACATTTCATCACGCCATGGTGATGTATCAACTTTCAATGAGGCTAATGCCATTAGTAATTCCTCTCTGCCTATGTTTATCACATCCAATAATTCACACACCTCCTCCTTAACTGAAATATCTGCACCGTTCCCCTCTTTTGTGAAGACAGGTACAAAGTATTCATTAAGAACCATATCAGTAACTACTGTCCCTACACATAGGTTACATTTTCGGTCATTAATGGGCTCTACTCTCTCCTCAGTTGTCTCTTAGCCTTAATGTATTGAAAGAAAAAACATACATGGGTTCACCTTGATTTTGCTTGCCAATATTTTTTTAATGATCTGTCCTTTATGTCGTAAATTCCTTTTTGATATCAGCCTCCACTTTCTATACTCCTCTTGGTTTTCTGTTGTATTGAGTTCTCGGTGTGGGACATAAACTTGCCATTCCTGCTGTATCTTACCCTGTAGGCTCCTTGTCATCCATGGAGCTGGGGAATGAGACTGACTTGATTCATCTGCAAACCACTGGCACGGACTCGATGAGTTGAAATGTCCCATTCTGTGCCAGAATTGATTATGCCTCGATGACTCTATGACATGGGTATTCTATTACAACAACTTTCCTATACTGGGAAAGTTTATAAAGGACTGGGCAGTATCACCCTATTAAACCCCGTGATGTAAGTGAAATGTTTGATGCCCCAGAAGATGGTTAACAAATGTCCTTCACAAACAGAGTAAATCAGTTCAGCCCCACTCACAATTCTGGAGTCATTCACAATGGGGAGTAGTTTCTCCTGGTTTTTACTACATAGGACAGCATCCAGGCTTTTCACTGTGTCCCCCACCTCCATGTGGAAAGTCTTGTCAGGGTTAGGTGAGATAAGACACGTTGCCTGGGCGACAGATTTCTTCAATTGTGTTACTGCTTCTGTGCTCACTTCAGTCCAACCGGGTTAAATCTGGTCATCACCATCATTAGGTGGTTCATAAAGAGGAGTCACAGTCTCTGCAAATCGAGGGATGAGGGTCCACTGATACCCCATCAGTCTGAGGATAGGACACAGGGCAGTCTTTGAGGTGGACAGGGCTAGACACTGGATGAGGGTCCACTGAAACACCACCAGCCTGAGGTTAGGACACAGAGCAGTCTTTGAGGTGGACAGGGCTAGACACTGGATGAGGGTCCACTGAAACCCCACCAGCCTGAGGATAGGACACAGAGCAGTCTTTGAGGTGGACAGGGGTAGACACTGGATGAGGGTCCACTGAAACCCCACCAGCCTGAGGATAGGAAACAGAGCAGTCTTTGAGATGGACAGGGGTAGACACTGGATGAGGGTCCACTGATACCCCACCGGTCTGAAGATAGGACACAGAGCAGTCTTTGAGGTGGACAGGGGTAGACACTGGATGAGGGTCCACTGAAACCCCACCAGCCTGAGGAAAGGACACAGAGCAGTCTTTGAGGTGGAAAGGGGTAGACACTGGATGAGGGTCCACTGATACCCACCAGCCTGAGGATAGGACACAGAGCAGTCTTTGAGGTGGACAGGGCTAGACACTGAATGAGGGTCCACTGAAACCCCACCAGCCTGAGGATAGGACACAGAGCAGTCTTTGAGGTGGACAGGGGTAGACACTGGATGAGGTTCCACTGAAACCCCACCAGCCTGAGGATAGGAAACAGAGCAGTCTTTGAGATGGACAGGGGTAGACACTGGATGAGGGTCCACTGATACCCCACCAGCCTGAGGATAGGACACAGAGCAGTCTTTGAGGTGGACAGGGGTAGACACTGGATGAGGGTCCGCTGATACCCCACCAGCCTGAGGATAGGACACAGGGCTGTCTTTGAGGTGGACAGGGGTAGACACTGGATAAGGGTCCACTGAAACCCCACCAGCCCGAGGATAGGACACAGGGCAATCATTGAGGAGGACAGGGGTAGACACTGGATGAGGGTCCACTGAAACCCCACCAGCCTGAGGATAGGACACAGAGCAGTCTTTGAGGTGGACAGGGCTAGACACTGAATGAGGTTCCACTGAAACCCCACCAGCCTGAGGATAGGACACAGAGCAGTCTTTGAGGTGGACAGGGGTAGACACTGGATGAGGTTCCACTGAAACCCCACCAGCCTGAGGATAGGACACAGGGCAGTCTTTGTGGTGGACAGGGGTAGACACTGGATGAGGGTCCGCTGATACCCCAACAGCCTGAGGATAGGACACAGGGCGGTCTTTGAGGTGGACAGGGGTAGACACTGGATGAGGGTCCACTGAAACCCCACCAACCTGAGGATAGGACACAGGGCAGTCTTTGTGGTGTACTGGGGAAGACACTGGATGAGGATCCATTGATACCCACTAGCCTGAGGATAGGACACTGAGCAGTCTTTGAGGTGGACAGGGGTAGACACTGGATGAGGGTCCACTGATACCCCACCAGTCTGAAGATAGGACACAGGGAAGTCTTTGTGGTGTACTGGGGTAGACACTGGAATAGGGTCCACTGATACCCCACCCGCTTGAGGATAGGACACAGAGCAGTCTTTGAGGTGGACACGGGTAGACACTGGATGGACTCGACCTGGTGTTGGTCTGGGCTGATGCTGGATGATGCAATCTGGACAGCTGGAACGGTAACACGATGTTAAAATGTGTCTACTTCAACGCCAGGAGTATCCAGAATAAGGTGGGTGAGCTTGCAGCATGGGTTGGTGCCTGGGATCTCGATGTTGTGGCCATTTCGGAGACATGGGTAGAGCAGGGACAGGAATGGATGTTGCGGGTTCCGGGATTTAGATGTTTCACTAAGAACAGAGAAGATGGTAAAAGTGGGGGGGGGGGGGGTGTGGCATTGTTAATCAAGGAAAGAATTACAGCGCCAGAAAGGACGTTTGAGGACTGAGGTAGTCTGGGCCGAGGTTGGAAACAGGAGAGGAGAGATCACCCTGTTGGGAGTTTTCTATAGACCTCCAAATAGTTCCAGAGATGCAGAGGAAAGGATAGCAAAGATGATTCTTGACAGGAGCGAGAGCAACAGGGTAGTGGTTATGGGGGACTTGAACTTTCCAAATATTGACTGGAAATACTATAGTTCGAGTACTTTGGATGGGTCTGTTTTTGTCCAGTGTGTGCAGGAGGGTTTTCTGACACAGTGTGCAGACAGGCCAACCAGGGGCGATGCCACATTGGATTTGGAACTGGGTAATGAACCCGGCCAGGTGTTAGATTTAGAAGTTGGTGAGCACTTCGGTGATCGTGATCACAATTCGGTTAGGTTTACCTTAGCGATGGGCAGGGACAGGTATATACAGCAGGGCAAGAATTATAGCTGGGGGAAAGGAAATTATGATGCGATTAGGCAAGATTTAGGATGCGGAGGATGGGGAAGGAAACTGCAGGGGATGGGTACAATCGAAATGTGGAGCTTATTCAAGGAGCAGCTACTGCGTGTCCTTGATAAGTATGTACCTGTCAGGCAGGGAGGAAGTTGTCGAGCGAGGGAGCCGTGGTTTACTAAAGAAGTTGAAGAGCTTGTCAAGAGGAAGAAGAAGGCTTATGTTTGGATGAGACGTGAAGGCTCAGTTAGGGCGCTTGAGAGTTACAAGCTAGCCAGGAAGGATCTAAAGGGAGAGATAAGAAGAGCAAGGAGAGGACACGAGAAGTCATTGGTGGATAGGATCAAAGAAAACCCTAAGGCTTTCTATAGGTATATCAGAAATAAAAGGATGACTCGAGATAGGTTAGGGCCAATCAAGGACAGTAGTGGGAAGTTGTGTGTGGAATCGGAGGAGATAGGGGAAGTGTTAAATGAATATTTTTCGTCAGTATTTACAGTGGAGAAAGAAAATGTTGTCGAGGAGAATACTGAGATAAGACTACTAGGCTAGTTGGGATTGAGGTTCACAAGGAGGAGGTGTTAGCAATTTTGGAAAGTGTGAGAATAGATAAGTCCCCTGGGCCAGATGGGATTTATCCTAGGATTCTCTGGGAAGTCAGGGAGGAGATTGTAGAACCTTTGTCCTTGATTTTTATGTCGTCATTGTCGACAGGAATAGTGCCGGAAGACTGGAGGATAGCAAATGTTGTCCCCTTGTTCAAGAAGGGGAGTAGAGACAGCCCTGGTAATTATAGACCTGTGAGCCTTACTTTGGTTGTGGGTAAAATGTTGGAAAAGGTTATAAGAGACAGGATTTATAATCATCTTGAAAAGATTAAGTTCATTAGAGATAGTCAGCACGGTTTTGTGAAGGGTAGGTTGTGCCTCACAAACCTTATTGAGTTTTTTGACAAGGTGAACACACAGGTGGATGAGGGTAAAGCCGTGGATGTGGTCTATATGGATTTCAGTAAGGCGTTTGATAAAGTTCCCCACGGTAGGCTATTGCAGAAAATACAGAAGTATGGGATTGAAGGTGAATTAGTGCTTTGGATCAGAAATTGGCAAGCTGAAAGAAGACAGAGGGTGGTGGTTGATGGCAAATGTTCATCCTGGAGTATAGTTTCTAGTGGTGTACCGCAAGGTTCTGTTTTGGGGCCACTGCTGTTTGTCATTTTTATAAATGACCTGGATGAGGGTGTAGAAGGGTGGGTTAGTAAATTTGCGGATGACACGAAGGTCGGTGGAGTTGTGGATCGTGCTGAAGGATGTTGTCGGTTACAGAGGGACATAGATAGGCTGCAGAGCTGGGCTGAGATGTGGCAAATGGAGTTTAATGCGGAAAAGTGTGAGGTGATTCACTTCGGAAGGAGTAACAGGATTGCAGAATACTGGGCTCATGGGAAGATACTTGGTAGTGTAGATGAGCAGAGAGATCTTGGTGTCCAGGTACATAAATCCCTGAAAGTTGCCACCCAGGTTAATAGAGCTGTTAAGAAGGCATATGGTGTGTTAGCTTTTATTAGTTGGGGCATCGAGTTTAGGAGCCACGAGGTCATGCTGCAGCTGTACAGAACTCTGGTGCGGCCGCACCTGGAGTATTGCGTGCAGTTCTGGTCACCGCATTATAGGAAGGATGTGGAAGCTTTGGAAAAGGTGCAGAGGATATTTCCTAGGATGTTGCCTGGTATGGAGGGAAGGTCTTATGAGGAAAGGCTGAGGGACTTGAGGTTGTTTTCGTTAGAGAGAAGGAGGAGAAGAGGTGACTTAATGGAGACATATAAGATAATCAGAGGGTTGGACAGGGTGGATAGTGAGAGCCTTTTTCCTCGGATGGTGATGGCAAACACGAGGGGACATAGCTTTAAGTTGAGGGGTGATAGATATAGGACAGATGTGAGAGGTAGTTTCTTTACTCAGAGAGTAGTAAGGGCGTGGAACGCCCTGCCTGCAGCAGTAGTAGACTCGCCAACTTTAAGGGCATTTAAGTGGTCATTGGATAGACAAATGGATGAAAATGGAATAGTGTAGGTCAGATGGTTTCACAGGTCGGCGCAACATCGAGGGCCGAAGGGCCTGTACTGCGCTGTCATGTTCTATGTTCTATGTACACCAGCTGGGCCTTCGTGGATGGTCTTTTAGTCCAGCTCACAAAGTAACTGGAGTAGTTCCTTTAAAAGGGTTAAATGTATAGACATGGTCTGTGGTGATGAGGAGGAGATCAGCGACATATTGCAGCAAGCAGAAAGACTGTGAAAGGCTCATAAGGGCCCCGGCCATACGTTTGGGGAAAATAGTGGGGTTATTGTGGAACCCCTTGTGACAGACATGTCCAGGGGTATCTCTGGTCCTCAGAAGTGAATGTGAATTTAAATTGTTTCTCGAGTTTTACTGGGATACTCCAATAACCATGAGAGACATCCAGGGTGGAGAAGACAGCCCTGCCGCTGGGAATCTGGGAGAGTAGGGTTGGTGTCTCTCAGACAACCAGGTTCACACAGAGATGACTGAGTTGAGTTTGTGGTGGTCAATAGTCAGTCACCAGCTGCCATCCGGTTTTCTAACCGGCCAAATCGGGCAGTTAGTAGTAAATATCTCTTTGTGAACTACACCCTGGTATAACAGTGACCTGATGGTGGCTGGAATATAAGATATAATCTTAACTCGGTAAGAATACTTTTTCATGGAGCATGCAATGGTCAGTTAATTTCTTCAACTCTGCTCATGTTTCCACAGTCATCTTTATGGGTTGTGGATACACTCGACACCGACTCGAGAATCGCCTGTACCTCGGGGTGATCAGAGGTTTCTGGTTCCCAGTCCTCTGATATTTTATTTATGAATATTGAGGGTGCACTGGACACCAGAGTAGGGGTATGTTTTCATGTTCTACAATATACAAATATAGGGATAATCAATTACTGCTGATAATCTTTGAGCACATTACTGCCCAGTAGTCCCTGTCCATTGTGCAGGATCATATAAAAGGGAGTCAGGACTTTGAAATGAACTCTGTTCCCTCTCCTATACCACTGTAAGATCTGATCTCGGGTCACAGTTTAACCAAAAGTTGGTCGAACAGTCGCAAGCAGTTTATTGCAAGGAAACTATTGGAAAAACAAATCGGAGGGGCAGGATTAATGTCCACTTGGAGAGGCAGGGATTAATTAGAGATCGTCAGCAGGGCTTTGTCAGGGGGTGATGCTGTCCAACTAACTTGATTAATTCTTTTCGAAGCAGTGACTTGATGTGTAGATGAGGGTAAAGCAGTTGATGTAGTCTACATTGACTTTTGTAAGGCTTTGATCTGGTCCTGCATGGGAGATTGGTTAAGAAGAATTGCCCATGAGATCCAGGGCAATTTGGCAAATTGCATCCAAAATTGGTTTAATGTTTTTGTGAGTGGAAGCCTGTGATCACTGGTGTACCACCGGGATCGGTGCTGGGACCCTTACTGTTTGTAGAGTGCATTAATGATTTAGACGTGAATATAGCAGGTGTGATCAGTAAGTTCGCAGATGACACTAAAATTGGTTGGGTTGTAAATCGTGAGGAGTAAAGCCTTAGATTACAGAATGATATAGCTGGTCTAGTAAGATGGGTGGCGCAGTGGCAAATGGAGTTTAATCCTGAGAAGTCTGAGGTGATCTCCTTTGGGAGGACTAACAAGGCAAGGAAATATACAATGGCTGGTAGGACCCGAGGAAGTACAGAGGGACAGAGGGACCTTGGTGTACTTGTCCCGAGATCACTGAAGGCAGCAGCACAGGCAGATAAGGTGGTTAGGAAGGCATGTGGGATACTTTCCTGTACCAGCTGAGGCATAGACTTTAAGAGCAGGGAGGTTATGATGAAGCTATGAAGCTGTATAAAACGCTATTTAGGCCACAGCTGGAGTACTGTGTACAGTTCTGTTTGCCGCACTATAGGAAGGATGCGATTGCACTGAGAGGGTGCAGAATAGATTCACCAGGATGTTGCCTGGGCTGGAGCATTTCAGCTATGAAGAGAGACTGAAAAGGCGAGGGTTATTTTCCTTAGAGCAGAGAAGGCTGAGGGGGACTTAATTGAGATAGACAAAATTCTGAGGGGCTTCGATAGGTTATATAGGAAGAAACCTTTTCTTTCTTCTTAGCTGAGAGGTCAATAACCAGGGGACATTGATTTAAGGTTAGGGGCAGGAGGTTTAGAGTGGATTTGAGGAAACGAATTTTCACCCAGAGGGTGGTTCGCTTCTGGAACCCACTGCCTGAAGAGGTGGTGGAGGCAGGAAACCTTACTACATTTAAGAAGTATCTAGATGAGCACTTGAAACGCCACAACATACAAGGCTACAGGCCCAGTGCTGGAACTGGGATTAGAATAGTTAGGTGTTTGATGGCCAGAACAGACATAGTAGGCCAAAGGGCCTGTTTCTCTTTTGCATTTCTCTACATCTGTATGACTCTATTGAGGAGTAACAGTTCAAATACAGCACAACATCAGAATAAACATAGTAGACATACGACCTGTGGCAGATGAGAAAGGCTTTCTGGCAATGGATCAGATGTTAGAAGCTATTATTAAAGACTCTATAGCAGGGCACGTAGAAAAATTCAAGGTAATCAGGCAGAGTCAACATGGTTTTGTGAAAGGGAAATGATGTTTAACCAATGTATTGGAGTTCTTTGAAGAAGTAACATGCAGTGTGGATAAAGTGGAACTGATGGATGCACTGGACATAGATTACCAGAAGGCATTTGATAAGGTACCACATCAAACGTCATTGTGGAAAATAAAAACCAATGGTGTAGGGGGTTAACATATTGACATAGATAGAAGATTGGCTAGCTAACAGGGAACAGAGAGCAGGCATACATGGGTCATTTTCTGATTGGCAAGATACAACGAGTGGTGTGTCACAGGGATTATTGCTGGGGCCTGAACTTTTTACAATTTATATAAATGATTTTGATGACTGGAACGAAGGTATGGTTGTAAAATTTGCAAATGACTCAAAGATAGGTATGATGGTAAGTTCTGAAGAGGACATAAGGCGGCGACAAAGGGATATAGATAGGTTAAGTGTGTGAGCAAAGATATAACAAATGGAGTAGAATGTGAGAAGAGGTGAAATTGTCCATTTTGGCTGGAAGACTTGTCTGTTAACTCGAGACTTGACTATTCTAATACACTCCTGGCTGCTCTCCCACATTCTACTCTCTGTAACCTTGTGGTCATCCAAAACTCTGGTGCCATCTTCTAATTTACACCAAATTCAATTCACCCAACATCCCTGTGCTCAGTGACCTACATTGGCTCTTGGTCCAGTAACACCTCAATTTTAATATTCTCACTCATGTGATCAAATCCCTCCATGTCCTCACCCCTCTGATTATCCCAATCCCCTGTCCATTTCCAATATTCGTGAATCTTGTTCATCTTAAAGTCTTTTTCGAATTCCCTTTTTAAAGTGAGTTTCTTTCTATCTGTCTATCTGCCTGACCGCACATTTCATCTCTCCAGCTCCACTGGTGCTGTGGAGGTTTGGATCCATAAAAAGGTGTGAGCTGCACGGCCGGTCACATCCAACACATTGTACAGGACACCCAGGCTGACCGGGGTGCTCGAGTGGGTGTAACATGTGTGTGTCTGTCGCGTGAGGAGGGAATTGAATGTGAGGTCAATCAGCCATTCAGGCAGCTTTGATGTACGCCTTTGAATCTTGGTCCACTGACCACCTGTGTTAGTCATTCTCAGCTGAACACACATTCAGCAGCAGGAGCAACCCCTCTAGTGTTATTGGAAAGGACCAGGAATCCGACTTACAGGTGAGGGGCTTTTGACTTACTTCTGCTATTGTAAAGTTAGTGGAAGTGCTGTGGATGGTTTTCTGGAGGTTGTGTTGTGAGCTGCTGCAGGCATTCAGGGAGGACAGAGGATTTGGTGACCCAACACTGGACGAGGAATGTGGACTGTAGTTACAGTGTCTCTGGGTCTGTAACATGAATAACAAATGGAGCAGAGGCTGCAGAGAGGGGAAGCTCTGTAAAGAGGGAGGAGGAGGGGGCTCTGCCCTACCCTCCCCGGGTTTTCCAAGAGGCACTTTTCCGACCTACACCTAACCCAGGAGCAGTGTGTCGGTGACTCTGATTCAATAAGGAGATGGTCACAGTGCTGTTTCACCTCCTGCAACACGACCTGGAGCCTCACACCAGGTGTGAGGACGAAGTTGTCAGTGGCTGTTCAGGTCACAGTTTTATTGAACTTCTATGTATCTGGATCTTTCCAGGCAGGATCAGGAGACATATCAAACATAGATTCATAGAGAGTGATGGAGTCATTCACAACACAGAAGGAGGCCATTCGCCCCCTCCATGCCAGATCTCTGTGGAACAATCCAGTCATTCCCACTCTTCCGCTCAATCCCCATATCCCTTCAAGTTCATTTCCTTCAGGTGTCCATCCAGTTTCCTTTTGAAATCATTGATTGTCTCGGCTTCCACCACCCTCATGGGCAGTAAGTTCCAGCTCATTACCATCCACTGTGTAAAAAAGTTCTTCCTCATATTCCCCCTGTATCTCCTACCCAAAACCTTCCATCTGTGTCCCCTAGTCTGTGCTTCATCAGTTAATGGGAACAGTTTTTCTTTGTCTATCTTATCTAAACCTGTCAAAATCATGAGGGGTCTGGACAGAGTAGGTGGGGAGAAACTGTTCCCACTTGTCAAAGGATCAAAAATGGATGGGCACAGAATTAATGTACTTGTTTAAAGAAAAGAATGCGAACATGAGGAAAACATTTTTGTACAGTGAGTGGTTAGGTTCTGGATTGCACTATCTGAGAGTGCGATGGAGGCAGGTTCACTTCAGGCATTGGAAAGGGAATTATATAGTGACCTGAAAAGGAATAATGTACAGGGTTATGGGAAATAGGCACTAAGTGAATTGCTCACTCAGTGAGCCGGTGCAGATATGATGGGCCGAATGGCCTCCTTTTGTGCTGCAATAAATCTGTGATTTTCTGTGATTCTGTCACAATCTTGCACACTTCTAGTAAATATTCCCGCAATCTCCTTTGCTCCAGGGAGAACAATCCCAGTTTTTTCCAGATTAACCTTGTTGCTAAAATCCCCCATCCCTGGAACCATTCAGGTAAATCTCCAGTGCACCCTCTCAATGGCCCTCACATCCTTCCGAAAGTGTGGTGAACAGAACTGGTCACAGTACCCCACTTGGGGCCTAACCAGAGCTGTATACATTTTAAGCATAACTTCCCTGCTTTTGTACCCTATGCCTCTATTTATGAATCCCGAGGTCTCATATGCTTTGTCATCACTCTGTCAATATGTCCTGCCACCTTCAAAGGTTTATACACATCCACACACAGGTCCGTCTGTTCCTGCACATACTGAAGAACTGTACCATTCTGTCTGCATCGCCTGACACTATCCCTTCTGCCAAAATTCATCACCTCACACTCCTGTGTATTAAATTCGATCTGCCACTTCTCTGCCCATTCTGCCTTTCTATCCGTGTCCTGTTGCAGGCAGTTTGTATCATCCTCACTGTTTGCCTGTCCTCCAAATTTGGTATAATCGGCAAATTGTGAGACTCCACTCTGAATTCCAAGATCGAAGTCATTTATGTATAGCAAAAAAAAGCAGAGGTCCTAGCACTGATCCTCGGGGAACACCCATTATCTACCATTCTCCAGTCTGAAAAACAAACATTTCAAACAATTCTCTGTTTTCTGTCCTGAAGCCAATTTTTGATTCAATTGGACACCGACCCTTCAATTTCATGAAGCTCAGTTTTGTTCACCAGCCTTTTATGTGGCACCTTATCAAACGCTTTTTAAAAAACCTTTATAAACAGCATCCACCACATTCCCTTCATCATTGTTATCTGATAAATCATCAGCAATTCTATTAGATTAGTAAAGCATGATCTTCCTATTAAAAAAATCCATGCTGACAATCCTTAATTAACTCAAACCTCTATAAGTGTGTGTTGATAGTGTCTTCCCTTGATTATTGTTTCTAAAACCTTACTCACCACTGATGTTAAACTAACTGATCAGTAGTTACGAGGCCTGTGTGTTGTCCATTGATAATTCAGTGAGGTGAGGGTGACCATCTATCTCATCATTTTCTCCCTCATCAGGGAGAAGCTGGATGAGAGATCCAGTGGCTTTGTCAGGATAGCGGGATTCCTGATGGTGTAGGTGGCTCTGCCGGGCCCCCATATCAACAGGGAGAGGTACAGGGACTGAAAGAACTCTCACTCCATTCATGTACAGTTGGTGTGTAAGCATGTCCACTAACCTCGCAGCAGCCACCATAACTCCATTCTGAAGCAGTCAGCCGGTCCCAACACTTCGGGGCTCCATGCAGAACCAGAATGTGGTTCACCGGAGATAAATAAACCCCCCTCTAGACACGGCTCATGTTTCTACATCCTCAAACCACCCCCACCGCCAACCATCCTCACACAATTAACATGTGTATAATGTGAGCAATGGAGTCACCAGGAACATGGTGGGACAGGCCATCGGTGTGATGAAGCAATGCTTCCAATGTCTGAACCGCACGGGGAGAGCCCTCCAGTACACACTGGAGCAGGTGTCTGAGTTCATGGTGTTCTGCTGCACCATTCACATCATCACCATCATGAGGGCACAGGCATTGGCATCAGGAATTCGGAGGCTACCTCAGGAGCAGGAGGAGGAGGCAGGAAGGATATTTCCTGGATGCCTTCCAGCTGGACAGGCTGTCGTAGAGACCCTGCTAAGATTCGAGCTCCCATAGGACAACTTCCCTTTCCCTCCATGGATCCCCCATTCTCCACCATTACACCCATCTGAGACGCCTCATCACAGCGTCCCCTTGGTCACCATCCTGCTATGAAACAATCAGAATTAATATATTACAGAAGGACCAATTCAGCCTTTCGTGTCTGCACTGGCTCTCTGAATGAACAATTCACTGAATGCCGTTCCCTGCATTCTCCATGTAACCTGCACACTCTTCCTTCTCAGATTAAAGTCTATTCCGCTTCAGTTGAACCTGCCTCCACCACACTCTCAGGCAGTGCATTCCAGACCCTGTTTCACTGTGTGAAAAAAGCTTTTCCTCATGTCGTCTTTGAACCTTTTACCCATTACTTTAACTCTGTGCCCTCTCGTTCTTGATCCTTTCACGAGTGGGAACAGTTTCTCTCTGTCTACTCTGTCCAGACACATCATGATTTTTGAAACCTCTAATAAATCAACTCTCAGCCTTCTCCAAGGAAAACAGTCCTAACTTCTCCAATCTATCTTCATAACTGAAATTCCTCATCCTGGGAATCATTCTCGTGAATCTTTTCTGCACTCTCTCCAATGCCCTCACGTCTTTCCTCAAGTGTGGTGTACAGAACTGGATGCAATACTCCAGCTGAGGCCGAAGTAGCGTCTTATGCAAGTTCAATATAGCATCCTTGCTCTTGTACTCTATGTCCCTATTAATAAAGCCTAGGGGATTATATGATTTATTAAATGCTCACTCAACCTGTCCTGCCACCTTCAATGACCTATGCACATATACACCCAGGTCGATCTGCTCCTTCACCCCCTTTAGAATTGTAACCTTTATTTTACATTGTCTCTCCATGTTCTTCCTACCAAAATGAATCACTTCACGTTTCTCTGCATTGAACTTCACCTGCCACCTGTCTGCCCATTCCAGCAACATTTCAATGTCCTTTTGAAGTTCTTCACTATCCTCCTCACAGTTCACAATGCTTCCAGTTTCATATCATCTGTAAACTTTGCCTGTACACCAAGGTCTAGGTCATTAATATATATCAGGAAAACAAAGGATCCGAACACTGATCCCTGGGGAACTCCACTACAAACGTTCCTCCAGCCTGAAACACATCTATTAACCACTACTCTTTGTTTCCTGTCACTCAGCTAATTTCGGATCCATGTTGCAACCCCCGTCCCTTTTATTCCATGAGCTGCAAGTTTGCTCACAGGTCTGTTGTGTGGCGCTGTGTTAAAATGTTTTTGCACGCAGAGAGTGGTTAAATGTCTGGAATGCACTGCCTGAGTGTGGTGGAGGCAGGTTCCATTGAAACTGAGTAGACTGTTATATGAAAATCCATGTTTACCACATCAACAGCATCACCCTTATCAACTCTCTCTGTTACCACCTCAAAAATCTCCAGCAAGTTAGTTAAACATGATTTTCCCTTAAGAAATCCATGCTGGCTTGCTAAATTAACTCGCATATTTAGAGGGATACAGCACTGAAACAGGCCCTTCAGCCCACCGAGTCTGTGCCGACCATCAACCACCCATTTTATACCAATCCTGCACTAATCCCATATTCCTACCACATCCTCACATTTCCCTACCACCTACCTATACTAGGGGCAATTTATAATGGCCAATTTACCTACCAACCTGCAAGTCTTTTGGCTGTGGGAGGAAACCGGAGCACCCGGAGAAAACCCACGCAGACACAGGGAGAACTTGCAAACTCCACACAGGCAGTACCCAGAATTGAACCCGGGTCACTGGAGCTGTGAGGCTGCGGTGCTAACCACTACACCACTGTGCCGCCCATATGTCCATGTGATTATTGATTTTGCCCAAAATTATTCTTTCTAGAAGTTTTCCCACCACTGTAGTTAAACTGACTGGCCTGTTGTTGCTGGGTTGATCTTTACACCCTTTTTTGATCAAGGGTGTAACGTTTACAATTCTCCAGTCCTCTGGCATTACCCCGAGTCCAAGGAAGACTGAAAATTTATGTCCAGTGCCTCTGTGATTTCCACCCTCACCTCCCTCAGTATCCTTGGATACATCCCATCTGGTCCTGGTGTTTTATCCACTTTAAGTACAGACAGCCTATCTAATACTTCCTCTTTATCAATTTAAACCCCACTCGTGTCTGACTTACCTCCTCTTTCAACATTGCCTGGGTTGCATCTTAGAACCATAGAAAGTTTATGGCACAGAGAGAGACCACGGCCCATCGTGTCTATGCTGTCTGAAAAACGATCCATCCATTCCGATCCAAACTTCCAGCATTTGATAGATTACAGCACTTGAGGTGCATATCCAGACACCTTTTGAATGAGTTGTGGGTTTCTGCCTCAACTACCCTTTCGGACAGTGAGTTCCAGGCTCCCACTACCCGCTGGGTGAAAAATAAAATCCGCAGCTCACTTATAATCTTCCTACCAATCACTTTAAATCTATTCCCCCTTGTCACTGACCTTTTTGCTAAGGGGAATAGACCCTTCACCTCCACTCGAACCAGGCCCCTCAACATTTTGTACATTTCAATCCGATTTCCCCTCAGCCTTCTCTGTTCCAAGGAGAACAAGCTCAGCCTATCCAATCTTTCCTCATGGCTGCACTTTTCCAGTCCTGGCAACATCCTCATAAATCTCCTCAGTACCCTCTCTAGTACAATTACATCCTTTCTGTAATGAGGTGAGCAGAACTGCACACAGTACTCAAGTTGTGGCCTAAGCAATGAGTATTACTGTTCCAGCATAACCTCCCTACTCTTATATTCTATACCTCGACCAATAAAGGAAAGGATTCCGTATCTTCTTCCTTGTTAAAGACAGATGCAATGTATTTATTTAGTACCTCAGCTATGCCCTCTGCCTCCATGTGTAAATCCCATTTCTGGTGCTGAGTCAGCCCCATTCCTCCTTTTACTACCCTTTTTACTATTTATATGTTTGCATAAAACATTGGAATTTTCTTTTATGCTAGCTGCCAGTCTCTTTTCATGCTCTCTCTTTGCTTCTGTTATTTGCTTTTTCACTTCCCCTCTGGACCCGCTATATTCAGCCTGGTTCTCAATAGAATTTTCCACCTGGCCTCTGTCATAAGTTTGAACATCGGTGAATAACTTTCTCAACTTTTCGTGCGACCTTCAAAGATCTGTGTGAATACACTCCAAGTTGTTCTGTTCCTGTCTCCTCATTTAAACAGTACCCATTTGTTTATATTGCCTTCCCTTACGCTTCCTGCAAAAACATACCACTTCACACTTCACAGTGTGAAATTACATCTGCCATGTTCCTCCCCATTTCACCAGTCAGTCTCCATCATCCTGAAGTCTGTTACTATCCTTCTCACTGTGTATTAACATTTCCAACTTTCCTGTCATCTGGAAACTTTGACATTATCCCCTCTGTACCCAAGCCCATTGCATTAACATACAGCAACAGTAATCCCAACACTGACCGTGGGGAACCCCACTGTGTACTTCCCTCCAGACTGAACAATAACCATTCTCCAATACTGCCTGCTTTCTCTCACTGAGCTAATTTCCTGCATGCTGCCATTGAAAATAAAAGACTTTCATTGATATAGCGCCTTGAATGACGACTGCATGTCCCAAAGTGATTTACAACAAATGAGGACTTTCTAAAGTGCAGTCATACTTGTAATGTAGGAAACAGGGCAGACAATTTCCGCTCAGCAAGATCCCACAAGCAGCAATGTGATCATGATCAGATCTGTTTTTGTGATGTTGATTGAAGGAGAAATATTGACCAGGACAACGGGAATAATTCCCTTGCTCTGCTTCTACATAGTGCGGTGGGATCTTTAACATCCACCTGAGAGGACAGACTGCAACTTTGTTCAAAGTTTCATTCGATAGACTGCACCTCTGACAGTGCAACACACCCTCAGGACTGCACTGTAATGTCAGCATTGATTCTTGTGATCAAGTCCTGCAGTGACACTTGATCCTGGAAGCTTGTGACTGAAAGAGGAGAGAGATACAAACTGAGTCAAGGCTGATATTGGTCCTTTAATCGCATGTGAATCTAATTTGGCAACATGGCTGTTATTAGAATTAGAAATAGAACATTACAGCGCAGTACAGGCCCTTCGGCCCTCGATGATGCGCCGACCTGTGAAACCATCTGACCTAAACTATTCCATTTTCATCCATATGTCGATCCTTTGACCACTTAAATGCCCTTAAAGTTGGCGAGTCTACTACTGTTGCAGGCAGGGCTTTCCACGCCCTTACCACTCTCTGAGTAAAGAAACTACCTCTCACATCTGTCCTATATCTATCACCCCTCAACTTAAAGCTATGTCCCCTCGTGTTTGCCATCACCATCCGAGGAAAAAGACTCTCACTATCCACCCTATCTAACCCTCTGATTATCTTATATGTCTCTATTAAGTCACCTCTCCTCTTCCTTCTCTCCAACGAAAACAACCTCAAGTCCCTCAGCCTTTCCTCGTAAGACCTTCCCTCCATACCAGGCAACATCCTAGTAAATCTCCTCTGCACCCTTTCCAAAGCTTGCACATGCTTCCTATAATGTGGTGACCAGAACAGCACGCAATACCTCAGGTGCGGTCTCACCAGAGTTTTGTAAAGCTGCAGCATGACCTCGTGGCTCCGAAACTCGATCCCCCTATTAATAAAAGCTAACACACCATATGCCTTCTTAACAGCCCTATTAACCTGGGTGGAAACTTTCAGGGATTTATGTCCCTGGACACCAAGATCTCTCTGTTCATCTGCATTACCAAGAATCTTCCCATTAGCCCAGTACTCTGCATTCCTGTTACTCCTTCCAAAGTGAATCACCTCACACTTTTCCGCATTAAGCTCAATTTGCCATCTCTCAGCCCAGCTCTGCAGCCTATCTATGTCCCTCTGTGCCCCACAACATCCTTCAGCACTATCCACAACTCCACCGACCTTCGTGTCATCCGCAAATTTACTAACCCACCCTTCTACACCCTCATCCAGGTCATTTATAAAAATGACAAACAGCAGTGGCCCCAAAACAGAACCTTGCGGTACACCACTGGTAACTAAACTCCAGAATGAACATTTGCCATCAACCACCACCCTCTGTCTTCTCTCATCTAGTCAATTTCTGATCCAAAGCTCTAAATCACCTTCAACCCCATACTTGTGTATTTTCTGCAATAGCCTACCGTGGGGAACCTTATCGAACGCCTTACTGAAATCCATATACACCACATCCACGGCTTTACCCTCATCCACCAGTTTGGTCACCATCTCGAAAAACTCAATAAGGTTTGTGAGGCACGACCTACCCTTCACAAAACCGTGCTGACTATCTCTAATGTACTTATTCTTTTCAAGATGATTATAAATCCTGTCTCTTATAACCTTCTCCAACATTTTACCCACAGCCGAAGTACGGCTCACAGGTCTATAATTACCAGGGCTGTCTCTACTCCCCGTCTTGAACAAGGGGACAACATTTGCTATCCTCCAGTCTTCCGGCACTGTTCCTGTCGACAATGACGACATAAAGATCAAGGACAAAGGCTCTGCAATCTCCTCCCTGGCTTCCCAGAGAATCCTAGAATAAATCCCATCTGGCCCAGGGGACTTATCTATTTTCCTACTTTCCAAAATTGCTAACACCTCCTCCTTGTGAACCTCAAACCCATCTAGCCTAGTAGTCTGAATCTCAGTATTCACCTCGACAACATTTTCTTTCTCTACTGTAAATACTGACGAAAAATATTCATTTAACGCTACCCCTATCTCCTCTGATTCCACACACAACTTCCCACTACTATCCTTGATTGGCCCTAATCTAACTCTAGTCATTCTTTTATTCCTGATATACCTATAGAAAGCCTTAGGGTTTTCCTTGATCCTATCCGCCAATGACTTCTCGTGTCCTCTGCTTGCTCTTCTTAGCCCTCCCTTTAGATCCTTCCTTGCTCGCTTGTAACTCTCAAGTGCCCGAACTGAGCCTTCACGCCTCATCCTCACATAAGCCTTCTTCTTCCTTTTGACAAGCGTCTTCAACTTCTTTATTAAACCGCGGCTCCCTCGCTCGACAACTTCCTCCCTGCCTGACAGGTACAGACTTATCAAGGACACCCAGTAGCTGCTCCTTGAATAAGCTCAACATTTCTATTGTGCCCATCCCCTGCAGTTTCCTTCCCCATCCTACGCATCCTAAATCTTGCCTAATCGCATCATAATTTCCTTTCCCCCCAGCTATAATTCTTGCCCTGCGGTATATACCTGTCCCTGCCCATCGCTAAGGTAAACCTAACCGAATTGTGATCACTGTCACCAAAGTGCTCACCTACATCTACATCTAACACCTGGCCGGGTTCATTACCTAGTACCAAATCCAATGTGGCATCGCCCCTGGTTGGCCTGTCTACATACTGTGTCAGAAAACCCTCCTGCACACACTGGACAAAAACTGACCCATCTAAAGTACTCGAACTATAGTATTTCCAGTCAATATTTGGAAAGTTAAAGTCCCCCATAACAACTACCCTGTCACACTCGCTCCTGTCTAGAATCATCTTCGCTATCCTTTCCTCTACATCTCTGGAACTATTCGGAGGTCAATAGAAGACTCCCAACAGGGTGACCTCTCACCTGTTTCTAATCTCGGCCCATACTACCTCAGTAGACGAGTCCTCAAACGTCCTTTCTGCCGCTGTAATACTCTCCTTGATTAACAATGCCACACCCCCCCCCCCCCCCCACCTCTTTTACCATCTTCTCTGTTCTTCCTGAAACATCACAATCCCGGAACCTGCAACATCCATTCCTGCCCCTGCTCTACCCATGTCTCCGAAATGGCCACTACATCGAGATCCCAGGTACCAACACATGCTGCAAGCTCACCCACCTTATTCCGGATGCTCCTGGCGTTGAAGTAGACACACGTTAAACCAGGTTCTTGCTTGCCAGTACCCTCTTGTGTCCTTATAACCTTATCCCTGACCTCACTACTCTCAACATCCTGCACACTGGAACTACAATTTAGGTTCCCATTCCCCTGCTGAATTAGTTTAAACCCCCCCCGAAGAGCACTAGCAAATCTCCCCCCCCAGGATATTGGTACCCCTCTGGTTCAGGTGAAGACCATCCTGTTTGTAGAGGTCCCACCTACTCCAGAAAAGCCCCAATTATCCAGGAAACCAAAACCATCCCTCCTACACCATCCCTGCAGCCACGTGTTCAACTCCTCTCTCTCCCTATTCCTCGCTTCGCTATCACGTGGCACGGGCAACAACCCAGAGATAACAACTCTGTTTGTTCTCGCTCTCAGCTTCCACCCCAGCTCCCTGAATTTCTGTCTTAAATCCCCAACTCTCTTCCTACCTATGTCGTTGTTATGTGGTACTTTCTCAAACGCATGTTGAAAGGATCGGAATATTGTGAAAGTACAGGCAGGAGCAATCATAGAATCATAGAATCGATTAGACTGAATGAGGTCATTCGGCCCATCAAGTCTATGCTGACCCTTTCAAAGAGCATTCCAATTAGTCCCACCCCCTGGCTCATTCACTATATTCTTGAATTTGTTTCTGCTTCGGATATTTATCCAATTCCCTTTTGGGATATACTATTGAATCTGTATCCATCAGCATATCAGACAGTGCCTCCCAAATCCAAACCACTCAGAAACAAAAATCCTCATATCTGCTTCTTTTATCAATCGCCTTAAATCTGTGTCTCTGGTTAACGGCCCCTTGGAAAGTGGAAACAGTTTCTCTTTATTTAATTTATCTAAACCCTTCCTAATGTTAAACACCTCAGTCAAATATCCTCTGAAAGTTCCCTGCTCTAAGCAGAACAACCCCAGCTGCATAACTGTAATCCCTCATGCCTGGACAAATTCTAGTAAAACAGTTCTGTACCCTCTCCGAAGGCTTCATGTCCTTCCTAAAGTGTGGTTCCCAGTATTCGACACAAGACTCCAGGTGCAGCTGAACTAGTATTTTATATATGTTTTACATAATGTCCTTGCTTTTGTTCTTTTTGCCTCTATTTATAAACCCTAGGATCCCATACATTTATTAACTGTCAAGTTAAACTTTCCTGCCACCTTCAAAGATTTGTGTACACACACCCCAAGTGTCTCTGTTATTTTACCATCTTTATAGTTGTACCATTTAACTTGTATTGTCTCTCTTCAATCATCCTTTCAAAATGTATTACCTCACACATCTGCAATTCCAATTAAATATTGAGAAGATTGAAGTCATTGTTTTCTGTATCTGCTCCAAACATTTTCTTGTTACACACTTCATTCCTCTCCTTTGTAATTGTTTGAGACTAACCGAAACTGTTCACATACTTGGTTACATAGTTCACCTTGAGATGCCTTGAGATGAGTTTCCTACCAAATATTCACACCATCACTAAAACGGCCTATCTCCACCCTTGGTGGAGTTGCATGCTGGTTAAAGAGGAAATGAATGCAATAGTGAGGCAGGATATTAGCTCTGACGATGTCGAATATGTATGGGTGGAGTTGACAAACACTAAGGGGCAAAAAACCATGGTGGGGGTTGTATATAGACCCCCAGACTGTAGTGCTGAATTTGGGAATGGCATTGAACAGGAAATTAGAGACACATGCGATAAAGGAACATCTGCAATTATAGGTTTCTTGAATCTGCATATAGATTGGGCAAATCAAATTGGTCACAATACATTGTGGAGGAATTGCTGGAGAATATACGGGATAGTTTTCAGGACCAATCCTTTGAGCAACCAACTGGAGAACAGGCCATCCTAGACTGGTTATTGTGTAATGAGAGAGGAATAATTAACAATCTAGATGTGCGAGATCCCTTGGGGATGAACGACCATAATATGATAAAATCCTTCATCACGATGGAGAGTGACCTAGTTGATTCTGAGACTAGGGTCGTGAATCTTAATAAAGTAAGCTACGAAAGTATGAGGCATGAGCTGTCGATGATACATTGGGAAACGTTACTTAAAGAGATGACCCTGGATAGGCAAAGGCAAACATTCAAAGAGCGCATGGATAAACTGCAACAATTGTTTACTCCTGCCTGGCGAAAAAGTAAAACGAAAAAGGGAGCCAAATCATGGCTGACAAGGAGAAGTAGAGATAGCATTCGATCCAAGGAAGTGGCATATAAATTTTCCAGGAAAAAACAACAGACCTGAGGATTGGGAGCAGTTTAAAATTCAGCAAAGGAGCACCAAGGGATTGATTAAGAAGGGGAAAATGGAGTATGAGAGTAAGCTTACGGGAACATAAAAACTGACTGTAATGGTATGTGAAGCGGAAAATATTGGCGAAGACAAATGTAGGTCCGTTACATTCAGAAACAGGGGAATGTATTCTGGGAAACAAAGAAATGGCTGACCAACTAAATGCATACTTTAGTTCTGTCTTCACAAAGGAGGACACCAATATAATCCCTGAAATGTTGGTAAATACAGGGTTTAGTGAGAGAGAGGAACTGAAAGAAATCAGTATTAGTGGAGAAATGGTGTTGGGGAAGGAGATGGTATTGAAGGCCGATAAATCCCCAGGGCCTGATAATCTACATCCCAGAGTACTTAAAGAAGTGGCCCTAGAAATAGTGGATGCATTGGTGGTCATCCTCCAAGATTCTATGGACTCTGGAACAGTTCCTACAGATTGGAAGGTAGCTAATGTTATCCCACTATTAAAAAAGGGAGGGAGAGAGAAAGCAGGGAATTATAGACCAGTCAGCCTGACATCGGTCGTGGGGAAAATCCTGGAGTCCATTATTCAATATTTTGCAGCAGAGCACTTAGAGAACAGTAGAATCGGACAGAGTCAGCATGGATTTATGAAAGGGAAATCATGCTTGATAAATCTACTAGAATTCTTCGAGGATGTAACGAGTAGAGTTGATGAAGGGGAGCCAGTGGATGTGGTTTATTTGCACTTTCAGAAGGCTCTCGACAAAGTTCCACGTAAGGGATTAGCATGTAAAATTAAAGTGGACGAGACTGGGGGTGGTATATTGCGATGGATAGAAAATTGGTTGGCAGACAGGAAACAAAGCATTGGAACATACGGATCTTTTTCTCAATGTCAGACAGTGATTAGTGGGGTATCGCAGGGATCGGAGCTAGGACCCCAACTATTCACAATATATATTAATGATTTAGATGAGGAAACTAAATGTAATATCTCCAAATTTGCAGATGATACAAAATTGAGTGTGAGGGTGAATTGTAAGGAGGATGCAGAGAGGCTTCAGGGTGATTTGGACAAGTTGAGTGAGTGGGCAAATGCACGGCAGATGCAGTACAATGCGGATAAATGTGAAGTTATTCACTTTACTAGCAAAAACAGGAAGGCAGATTACTATCTGAACGGCTATAAACTGAGAGAGGGGAATACGCAGCGAGACCTGGGTGTTCTCGTACACCAGTCACTGAAGGTGAGCATGCAGGTGCAACAGGCGGTAGAAAAAGGAGAATGTATGTTGGCCTTCATAGAGACAGGATTCGAGTACAGGAGCAGGGATGTTTTGCTGCAATTATACAGGGCCTTGGTGAGGCCACACTTGGAATATTGTGTGCAGTTTTGGTCTCCTTATCTGAGGAAGGATGTTCTTGCCATCGAGGGAGTGCAGTAGAGTTTTACCAGACTGATTCCTGGGGTGGGAGGACTGTCGTATGAGGAGAGATTGGGTCGGTTAGGACTGTATTCACTGGAATTCAGAAGAGTGAGGAGGGATCTCATCGAAACCTATAAAATTCCAACATGACTTGACAGGGTAGATGCAGGAAGGATGTTCCCGATGGTGGGGGACTCCCGAACCACGGTTATAGTCTAAGGATATGGGGTAAAACCTTCAGGACTGAGATGAGGAGACATTTCTTCACCCAAAGAGTGGTGAGCCTGTGGAAACCTCTCATCACGCCCATGTCCAAGGGAGATTGGAAGGTTCTGGTCAGCGCCTCCGCTATTTCCACCATTGCTTCCCTCAGCAACCCCCATACATCCCATCCAGACTGGATAAATGTTCAACTTTATTGTGGTACAAAAGTGTTGGATTGAAAAGGGTTAACTGAATCTGTTTGTTCCGTGACTGTAATTAATGTCAGTCTCCATGGACCCTAAAATAAAAGCAAAATACTGCGGATGCTGGAAATCTGAAACAAAAACAAGAAATGCTGGATTCACCCAGCAGGTCTGGCAGCATCTGTGGAAAGAGAAGCAGAGTTAACGTTTTGGGTCAGCGACCCTTCTTCGCAACTGACAAATATTAGAACAGTCACAGATTATAAACAAGTGAGGTGGGGGTTGGGCAAGAGATAACAAAGGAGAAGGTGCAGATTGGACCAGGCCACATAGCTGACCAAAAGGTCACGGAGCAAAGGCAAACAATATGTAAATGGTGTGTTGAAAGACAAAGCATGAGTACAGATTAGGTGTGAATATACTGAATATTGAACAGCAGCAAGTGCAAACCTGAAGAACAACAACCTTTAAAAAACAGTGGGTAAGCAAACTGAACAAAGTAAGATGAAATGAAATAAATGCAAAAAAATATTGTAAAAAATGTAAAAAGGAATGTAAAAAAAAAGGAAGAAAAAATAACTAAAAATGACTAAAAATGAAAGTAAAGTGGGGGGCTGTCATGCTCTGAAATTATTGAACTCAATGTTCAGTCCGGCAGGCTGTAGTGTGCCTAATCGGTAAATGAGATGCTGTTCCTCGAGCTTGCGTTGATGTTCACTGGAACACTGCAGCAATCCCAGGACAGAGATGTGAGCATGAGAGCAGGGGGGAGTGTTGAAATGGCAAGTAACCGGAAGCTCAGGGTCCTGCTTGCGGTCTGAGCGGAGATGTTCCGCAAAGCGGTCACCCAGTCTGCGCTTGGTCTCCCCAATGTAGAGGAGACCACACTGTGAGCAGCGAATACAGTATACTACATTGAAAGAAGTACAAGTAAATCGCTGCTTCACCTGAAAGGAGTGTTTGGGGCCTGGGATAGTGAGGAGCGAGGAGGTAAATGGGCAGGTATTACATCTCCTGCGATTGCAAGGGAAGGTGCCCTGGGACGGGGACGAGGTGGTGGGGGTAATGGAGGAGTGGACCAGGGTGTCGCGGAGGGAACGATCCCTTCGGAATGCTGACAGGGGAAGGGAGGAGAAGATGCGACTGGTAGTGGCATCACGCTGGAGGTGGCGAAAATGGCGGAGGATGATCCTTTGAATATGGAGGCTGGTGGGATGAAAAGTGAGGACAAGGGGAACCCTGTCACGGTTCTGGGAGGGAGGGGAAGGGGTGAGGGTAGAGGTGCGGGGAATGGGTCGGACACGGTTGAGGGCCCTGTCAACCACAGTGGGGGGAAATCCTCGGTTGAGGAAAAAGGAGGTCATATCAGAAGCACCGTCATGGAAGGTAGCATCATCAGAGCAGATGCGTCGGAGACGGAGAAACTGGGAGAATGGAATGGAGTCCTTACAAGAGGTAGGGTGTGAAGAAGTGTAGTCGAGGTAGCTGTGGGAGTCAGTGGGCTTATAATGGATATTGGTAGACAACCTATCCCCAGAGATGGAGACAGAGAAGTCGAGGAAGGGAAGGGAAGTGTCAGAGATGGACCATGTAAAGGTGAGAGAAGGGTGGAAATTGGAAGCAAAGTTGATAAAGTTTTCTAGTTCGGGGCGGGAGCAGGAAACAGCACCGATGCAGTCATCAATGTACCGGAAAAAGAGTTGGGGGAGGGGGCCTGAGTAGGACTGGAACAAAGAATGCTCGACATATCCCACAAAAAGACAGGCATAACTAGGACCCATGCGGGTACCCATAGCGACACCTTTTACTTGAAGGAAATGCATGGAGTTGAAGGAGAAGTTGTTCAATGTGAGAACAAGTTCAGCCAGGCGGAGGAGGGTGGTGGTGGATGGGGACTGGTTGGGCCTCTGTTCCAGGAAGAATCGGAGAGCCCTCAAACCATCCTGGTGGGGGATGGAGGTGTAGAGCGAGTGGACGTCCATAGTGAAGAGGAGGCGGTTGGGACCAGGAAACTGGAAATTGTCAAAATGACGAAGGGCGTCAGAAGAGTCACGGATGTAGGTGGGAAGAGACTGGACCAGCGGAGAAAAGATTGAGTCTAGATAGGAAGAAATAAGTTCAGTGGGGCAGGAGCAGGCTGACACAATGGGTCTGCCGGGACAGTCCCGTTTGTGGATTTTGGGAAGGAGGTAGAAGCGGACTGTCCGGGGTTGCGGGACTATGAGGTTGGAAGCTGTAGAGGGAAGATCTCCAGAGGAGATGAGGTCAGTGACAGTCCTTTGGACGGTGGCTTGATGTTCGGTTGTGGGGTCATGGTCCAGAGGGAGGTAGGAAGAGGTGTCTGTGAGTTGGCATTGAGCTTCTGCAAGGTAGAGGTCGGTACGCCATCCAACAACAGCACCACCCTTGTCTGCAGGTTTGATGACCATGTTGGGGTTAGACCTGAGAGAACGGAGTGCCTCAAGTTCAGAGGGGGACAGGTTAGAGTGAGTGAGGGGGGCAGAGAAATTGAGACGACCAATGTCTCGCCGACAGTTTTCAATGAAGAGATCAAGAGCGGGTAAGAGGCCAGGGGGAGGGGTCCAGGTAGAGGGAGAATGCTGGAGGCGGGTGAATGGGTCTGCTGGTCGGGGGGAGGACTCCTGGTCGAAGAAGTGAGCCCGGAGGCGGAGGCGACGGAGGAAGAGCTCAACGTCATGCCGGGCGCGAAATTCATTGAGGTGGGGGCGTAAGGGGAAAAAACTGAGACCTTTGCTGAGTACAGAACGTTCAGCATCAGAGAGGGGGAGGTCAGAGGGTATAGTGAATACACGGCAAGGGGTCAGATCAGAAGGGGTGGGGTCAGAGGGAAGTGAAGCGGAAGGAGGATCTGGAGGGGCATTAGTCCCCATCAGCTGCTGGAGCTTGCGTTCCTTAACACCTGAAAGGAAGAAAAAAAGTTTTTTGTTAATGCGTCGGATGAGACGTAAGATGAGATGAAACTGCGGAGTAGAACAGATTTGAGATAAGGTGAGACGGTGCTGCTGGAGAGAGAGGTCCAGTGTGTGCATATGGCGGCGCATAGCACTGAGTGTGGATCTCAGGATGCGGCGAGAGTAGCAGTCCGAGGAACGTTGTATTTCTCGGAGATACCTGTGTTCCTGGGTGGTTTCAAAGCATGATGGGTGAAACTGCAGTTGGAATCCACGTGGAATCAGTCGGAGCTGGAGACAGTCACTGAGGAAGGAGATGTGGCTGTGAAAACGAGTTTTGGTAGATACCTTATCAAACACCAGGAGGGAAATAGAAAGCAATGAAGGTGAACAAGGTAAAAGAGACAAACGAAAATCCCGTCCGAGAGAAGAGCAGAACTTCTTCAAGGTAGGCATTCCTGGAAGAGAAGTGGCAGTGAATTAAACGCTAAAATAAAAGCAAAATACTGCGGATGCTGGAAATCTGAAACAAAAACAAGAAATGCTGGAATCACTCAGCAGGTCTGGCAGCATCTGTGGAAAGAGAAGCAGAGTTAACGTTTCGGGTCAGCGACCCTTCTTCGGAACTGACAAATATTAGAAAAGTCACAGGTTATAAACAAGTGAGGTGGGGGTTGGGCAAGAGATAACAAAGGAGAAGGTGCAGATTGGACTAGGCCACATAGCTGACCAAAAGGTCACGGAGCAAAGGCAAACAATATGTTAATGGTGTGTTGAAAGACAAATCATGAGTACAGATTAGGTGTGAATATACTGAATATTGAACAACAGCAAGTGCAAACCTGAAGAAAAACAACCTGAAAAAAACAGTGGGTAAGCAAACTGAACAAACTAAGATGAAATGAAATAAATGCAAAAAAAAATTGTAAAAAATGTAAAAAGGAATGCAAAAAAAGGAAGAAAAAATAACTAAAAAAGACTAAAAATGAAAGTAAAGTGGGGGGCTGTCATGCTCTGAAATTATTGAACTCAATGTTCAGTCCGGCAGGCTGTAGTGTGCCTAATCGGTAGATGAGATGCTGTTCCTCGAGCTTGCGTTGATGTTCACTGGACCCTAATTGTGTCACTGGACGTTTCCATCTCCTATTAATAAGGGGCTTCTTTCAATGTGTTATTCCATAGTGTCAGTGGGAACATCAGCTCCGGCACTTACAGAGATCAGCTGCTCCAGAGAGATAGAGAGAGGATAGGTTAGAATCTGAGAACAAAAGACTGGAATGTTACAACAATGGGTCAGAATCTGAGAACAATAGATTGGAATGTTACAACAATGGGTCAGAATCTGAGAACAATAGATTGGAATGTTACAACAATGGACAGGAGTTGATCCTCGGAACTTTACTCTCTTTCTACATATTATGATCGGTTCTCGTTAAACTCTCGCATCTATCTCGCACTGAAGATTATTCAATATATTTACTGTCCCATCCTGGCTATTATTGGTGTCCCTGGTAAGTCTCTCTATCTAGCTATTAATTCTTTAAACCATGTTTAACTGCATTACTGCTCCTGTAATTTACTCTGCCCTTCTTGCTGCCGTTGTTATGCCTGGTGAATATCTCCAGCTATTAGCTCTATAAACCATTGTCAACTGTATTACAGTTCTTGTCATTTACTCTCTCACCTTTGCTGCTGTTGCTGTCTCTATTTCAGGCTAGTAGATCTGCAAACCCTGTTTCACTGAAATACTGTTCTGGAATGTAAATTTTGGGAAGACTGAAGCCAGTGTCATTGGTCTCCATCTCAAACTCCACCCCCTATCTGGGAAGCACATACTCCACTCTGCCCAATTTCTGTGGCTCAACCAGACAGCTTACAACTTCTGTGTTATATTTAAACCTGAGCTGAGTTCATCTCCATATTCTTTCCATCACAAACCCTGCTGAAAACCATCTCTGTAATATCACCCATCTCCACCTCTGCCTCAGCCCCTCGACAGCGTAAACCCTCATCCACATCACAGTTAAATACACAGTTGACTATTCCAATTCCATCTTGGTCACCCTCCCAGTTATAAACCTCCATAAACCACAGCCCATCCAGAACTCTGCTGCCTGTATCCTAACTCACACCAAATCCCGATCACCCATCACCCCTGTGCTCACTGATCTCCATTGGCTCCCGGTCTGGCAGCACCATAATTTTAATATTCTCATTCGTGTGTTTGAATCTCTCCATGGCCTCACCCTTCCATTTATTCACTTTCCCCTGTCCATTTCACATATTCCTGCAAATCTTTCGACTTCAATCTTTTTTCTGTTCTCCTTGTAAAGTGAATTTATTTCCCTCTGTATGTGTCCCGAGACAGGATTTTAGACTCTGCAGCAAGACTGCTGCTGATGGTACAGAAGCTGGGATTCATAAAGAGATGTGAATCGCACATCCGGCCACTTCCAGTGCGGTCTGCACAATATCCCATGCTGAGCGGGGCTCCAGCCCAGTCGTATCATCTATGTGCTGTTAGCGTGGTCTTCACAGCCGGCCACTTCTACTGTGGCCTGCACACTGTCCCAAGCTGGGCAGAGCTCTAGCTCAATTGTACCTTGTATGTGTTGTTCCTTTGAGGGTGGATTTGAAAGTGATGTCAATGTACCATAGCAGCAGCTTTGATGTACTTCTTTGAAACTTGGTCAGTCCAATGACCGCCTGTGTTAGTCACTCTCAGTTGAACATACATTCAAAGGATGAATTTAAAAGGACCAGTCATCCAACTGACAGGTGAGGGGCTTTTGACTTACTTCTGCTATTGTAAAGTTAATGGAGGTGCTGTGGATGGTTTTCTGGAGGTGTGTTGTGAGCTGCTGCAGACATGCAAGGAGGACAGAAGATTTGGTGACCCAACTCTGGACGAGGTATGGGGACTGTAGTTACAGTGAAACTGGGTCTGTCACATGAGCAACAAATGGAGCAGAGGCTGCAGAGAGGGGAAGCTCTGTAAAGAGGGAGGAGGAGGGGGCTCTGCACTACCCACCCCGGGTTTTCCAAGAGCACTTTTCCTACCTACACCTAACCCAGGAGCAGTGTGTGAGATGACTCTGATTCAATAAGGAGGTGGTCACAGAGCTGTGTCACCTCCTGTAACACAACCTGGAGCCTCACACCAGGGTTAGGACGGAGCTGTCAGTGGCCGTTAAGGTCACAGTTTCATTGAACGGCTATGTATCTGGATCGTTCCAGGCAGGAGCAGGAGACAAATCCAACAGAGAGTGGTAGAAATCGATAGTCATTTACAATACAGAAGGAGGCCATTCAGCCCCTGCATGCCGGCTCTCTGTGGAACAATCCAGTCAGTTCCACTTCCCCGCTCAATTTCCGTATCCCTGCAAGTTCATTTCCTTCAGGTGTCCATCCAGTTTCCTTTTGAAATCATTGATTGTCTCAGCTTCCACCACCCTCATGGGCAGTGAGTTCCAGCTCATTACCATCCACTGTGTAAAAAGGTTCTTCCTCATATTCCCCCTGTATCTCTTACCCGAAACCTTCCATCTGTGTCCCCTAGGCTGTGTTTCATCAGTTAATGGGAACAGTTTTTCCTTGTCTATCTTTTCTAAGTCCATCATAATCATGTACACCTCTATCAAATCTCTCTCAATCTCCTTTACACCAGGAGAACAACTCCATCTTCTCCAAACTCACTTTGTAACTAAACTCCCATCCCTGGAATTATTCTGGTAAATCTCCTCTGCACCCTCTCAGGGACTTCCACATCCTTCCTACAGTGTGGTGACCAGAACTGGACACAGTTCTCGAGTTGGTGTCTAACCAAAGCTTTATGAAGGTTCCGCATAACTTCCCTTATTTTGTATCTTTGCCTCTAATGATGAAGCCCAAGATCTGAAATGATTTGCTAAACACCCTCCTAATATGTCCAGGCACCTTCAAAGATCAATACATATGGAGCCACAGGTCCCTCTGTTCCTGCACAATCTTTGGAACTGTGTCATTAAGTCTATATTGCCTTCCTCTTCCAACTGACAAAATGCATCACATCACACTCCTCTTTATTAAGTTCTACCTGCCACTTCTCTGTCCATTCTGCTAGCCGATCTATATCATGTTGCAGGTGGTTTGTGACATCCTCCAAGATTGCAATCATCAGAAAAAATGCAAATTCTTCTCTGTATTCCAAGATCCATATCATTTATATGTAGCAAAAAAAAAGCACAGTATTCCTCGCACTGACCATTGGGAAACATCACTGTCTACCATCCTCCAGTCTGAAAAACAACCATTTAACACATTTCTCTTTTTTCTGTCATTTGGACAATTTTTGATCCAAATGGATGCTATTCCTGAGATTCAATTTTTTTAACCAAGCTTTTGTGTGGTTGTTCATCAAACAATTTCATCAAATCCATGCATACAACATCCACCACATTCCCTTCATCAACCTTCTCAGATCATCGAAATAAATTCAATTAGTTCAGTCAAGCATGATCTGCCTTTTTAGAAATCCGTGCTGACAATCCTTAATTAACTCAAACCTCTCCAAGTGTGTGTTGATTTTTCCCTGATTATTGCTTCTAAAACCTGACTCACCAATGATGTTAAACTAACTGAACAGTAGTTGCGAGGCCTGTGTGTTGTCCATTGATAATTCTGGGAGGTGAGGGTAACCATATATGTCGTCATCTTCTTCCTCAGCAGGGAGAAGCAGGATGAGTGATCCCGTGGCTTTGTCAGGATAGCGGGATTCCTAATGGTGTAGGTAGCTCTGCGGGGCCCCCATGTCAACGGGGAGAGGTACAGAAACTGGAAGCACTCACACTCCATTAATGTACAGTTGGTGTGTGAGCATGCCCAGTACATCATGTTGGTGAAGTCCACTATCCTGGCAGCAGCAAGGATACCTTCATTCTAAAGCAGTCAGCCGGTCCCAATACTCCGGGGCTCCATGCAGAACCAGAATGTGGCTTCTCGGAGGCAAAGGAAACTCCTCTAGACACAGCTCATGTTTCTGCACCCCCAAATCACATCCCACACCAACCAACCTCACAAAATTACCATGTGTATAATGTGAGCAATGGAATCGCCAGGAACATGGTGGAACAGACCATCGGTGTGATGAAGCAATGCTTCCGATGTCTGAACCGCTCAGGGGTGCCCTCCAGTACACACTGGAGCAGGTGTCCAAGTTCATGGTGTTCTGCTGCATCCTTCATATCATTACCATCATGAGGACACAGGCATTGGCACCAGGAATCCGGAGGACACCTCAGGAGGAGGAGACATGGAGGATATTTCCTGTATGCCTTCCAGCCGGACAGGTTGTCGGAGAGTCCCTGCTAAGATTCCGGTTCCCATAGGACAACTTCTCTTTCCCGCCATGGATCCCCCATTCTCCACCATTACACCCATCTGAGATGCCCCATCACAGTGTTATTACAGCATAGAAGGAACTATTCAGCCAGTCGTGTCTGCACCGGCTCTCCGAATGCACAATTCACCTAATCCCATTCCCTGCCTTCTTCCCAGAACCCTACACGTTCTTCCTTCTCATATACCAGTTTATTCAGCTTTGGCATATTCATAGATGTGGTCACCACACTGCTGAAGAGCATGCAGGCAGAGAGGGAATGGGTGATCAGCAGGCAGTCAAAAGTTATCAGGCAGGTAGTGGGGGAGACCCCTGAGTGCATCTCACTCTCCAACAGGTATTCAGTTCTGTATACTGAGGAAAGTGATGCTTCTCCTGTGGAGTGCAGCCACAGCAAGTCCATGTCAACATGGGTGGCTAAGCTGCAGAGCGGGATACAGGGATGACTGGAAGAGCCATAGTGATCAGTGAGTCAATAGTCAGGGGAACAGACTGGCGTTTCTGTGGCCACAGACGTGAATCCAGGATGGTGTGTTGTCTCCCAGGTGCCAGGGTCAAGGATGTCACTCAGCGACTGCAGAGCATCTTGAAGGAGGAGGGGAACAGCCAGAAGTCGTGGTCCACATGGGAACCAACGACAGAGGTAGAAAGAGGGATGTGGTCTTGCAGTCAGAATTTAGGGAGCGAGGGAAGAAATTAGCAAGCAGGACCTCAAACATAGTCAAAAAGTAGAATTCTCCAGATTACTCCCAGTGCCAGGTGCAACTTAGTATAGAAATGGAAAGATAAGGCAGACGAATGTGTGGCTGGAAAGATGATGCAGGAGGGAGGGATTCATATTCCTGGGACACTGGGACCGGCTCTGGGGGAGATGGGACCTTCACAGGCCGGATGGGTTGCACGTGAACAGAGCCAGGACTGGGCTCCTTGCGGAACGTTTTGCGAGTACTGTTGGGGAGGGTTTAAACTAGTTTAGCAGGGAGGTGGGGGACCTGAGGGTAGACTCAGCTGGGAATAAATCAGAAATGAAAATGGAAGGTGGCAAATTAATGGATGAGTCTAGAAGACAGAGGATATGAGGATGAGAAAATGAAAAAAAGGTTTGGCAGTGCTCAAGGGTATCTATTTCAATGTATGGAGTGCTGCAAATAAAGCAGATGAGCGGAGGGCAAAGATAGACATGTGGCAGTATGATATCATAGTTATTACAGAAACATGGCTTAAGGTGGGACAGGAATGGCAACTCAACATTCCTGGTTACCGGGTTTTCAGACGCAATAGGGAGGGGGTTAAGAAAGGAGGGGATTGGCAATTCTGGTCAAGGAATCTTTTGCAGCTGTGAGGAGGGATGATATGTTGGAAGGTTCATCAAGTGAGGCCATATGGATTCAGCTAAGGAACCACTGCTGGGAGTTTGATCTCGACAGCCAAATAGTCAGAGGTTGATAGAGGAGCAGATAAGTAGGCAAGTCTCTGAGAAGTGCAAGAACAATAGGGCAGTAATATTAGGGTATTTTAATCACCCCGATGTTAACGAGGATAGTTTTAGTATGAAAAGAATTGAGGGAGCAGAATTCTTGAGGTGCATTCAGGACAACATTTTTGTCCAGCATGCAGAAAGTCCAACTGGAGAGGGTGCAGTTTTGGACTTTGTTTTAGGAAATGACGATGGGCAGGTGGATGGAATGTCAGGGGAGAGCATTTTGGTGGGAGTGATCATAATTCAGTCAGTTATAACATAACTATGGAAACGTACAGACATAGAATACGAGTTAGAGTTCTAATTGGGGCAAGGCCAATTTTACTAAACCGAGGAGCGAAAGTGGACTGGAAACAGCGACTTGAAGGTAAATCAGTCTCAGAGCACTGGGAGGCATTCAAAGTGGAGATTCAAGAGGTTCAGGGTAAACATGTTCCCACAAAGGAAAAGAGTGAGGCGGCCAAATCTAGAGTCCCATGGATGTCAAGGATCCTACATGGTAAGATAAGACAGAAAAGGAAAGCATATATCCGACACTGAGAACTCAATACTACAGAAAGTTGAGAGGAGGTTAGAAAGTTGAAACACGAAAGAGGTGAGTTTATTATATTTAACAATATAAAACACATCCACACGAGAATCACACAGAAATAGATTACAGAGTGAGAAGTAAATTCTTGGTTGGATTGGAGTCCAGAATAAATATAAAAATAAAATACCCATTCTGTGAGGTTGGACGATTCGGAGGTCTTCTGGCTGAAGTTGTATTCTTGAAGTCTTTGGCTATTTGAAGTGTCCTTTGTGGCTGTCCCAAATGTCTCAGGGATTTCTTGGAGGCAGACTTGTAGGTGTCTTCCTTTCCCTGATGTCTCTGTCTGTAGTAATCTATAGGCTTGGAGGGACCACAGTCGGATGTGGTTTTCAAACTTGTGATGTTATCTGAAGAGAGAGAAGGGACACAACCCTTCTGCTTCTGCACAATTTGAACCACTGGCTTGTCTGTCTTTGTCCAGCAGAAACTAACAGCTTTCACAGAGATGGGCAGAAGGTCTCATGACTGCCTCACTGTATTCCCTAGACCCTTATAATGAGATTCAAGGTTGGAAACTTCTATCTCCCCAGGGTTCAGGATACCAGTATTTACACTTGGAGGAGTTTGCTCTTTCAAAGTCAGTGTGTCAGGGTGGCCTTGTATGCCATGTTAATGATTGTAAGCTTAGGTCATTCAATCTCTAGAACAAGCCAGTGATTTGGGTCCAGGCTCATCAGACGTGTCTCCTGTTGTAGGCCTTGGAATGTGAAAAAGTATTTCAGATGCCAATTGCGGTGGCCATCTTGGCTGCCTGTTTTTTCGAGTTTAACTGTCGGATTTTTCCATTAAATATTTAGTGTAAGTTTCCAATCTATGAATTAAAATTCATCATTTGGCATAATGTGTTATCTTGACACTGCAAATGTGATAGTAGGAGCATTTCATTGCAGAATTGTGGGAAGAAATAGACGGAAACACACATTTATTCCCAATAATCACTTCTCAAATTCACACATTAACCTTAGAATTAATGCAGCTGACATTTTCTGTTACAGTTGTGCTGATTTAATTGTGTTGGAGTTTTTTTCTGGGATGGTTATGTGTCGGGTTCGACCCTGGACATTGCATCAACAGCTACTATATATTTTTTTATCTCTCCTGCAATGAAGCTTTAACCATTCAGGTTCCTGCACCTTGATAATCTTTCTCCCTGAACCGACAGTAAGTAATAACTTGTTTCTTTAACCCCAGTGAGGTGGCTGAGATTTCCTCTGGGCCTTTGTTCTTACTGAGTTCTGCTCTGAAATTGTTGGGTTTGATTAGATTTGGGTTTGGGATCTGATCATTGGGTTCTTCAGTGGGTAGATCCACACTGAGCTCACTGTTAGCTTTCTGGTGAGGTACACAAGTGCTGGTTACTTGAGGGTATTTTCCCTTCACGTTTCCCTTTACTATGTGGTGGATCTTTTTTCTAATCTGCCCTATATTCTCTGGGATATTAGTGTTCGCAGATGTCTGTCCAGCTTTCACTGCACTCTCCTGCGGCACTTCGACTAAGTAAGGCATCACCCTCACCATTGGCTTGCATGTTTGGGACCTTTCCTTGCCATTGCATGTTTATATAAATGCTGTTTGCAGCCTATTTAGGGTGCCTCTTGAACCTGCATTTAAGGAGGAGAGTGTGGGGATTAATTTATCTAACATTTCAGGGTTGACTAATCGGAGAATAGGAAATTCCAGTTGGTATTCCTCCTGGCCCTCCTCTAACCTGTCCTCATGATTCTTTTCAATCCTTCCCTCCTGACTGTCTGTCAGATCTGTAGTTGTCTGTCCCCTCCACAGCCTTTACTTTTTATTTCCTTTTGTCTGGGGTGTCAATTAAATAATTCACCGGGCTATTCCTTTTGCCACTCGATATGGACCACTGAACCGGGATTTCAGGGATTCACCCTGCATTGGGAATAGTAACAATACATGGTCTCTTGGCTGAAATGTTCTAACCTTGACATTTCTTTATGTTTACATTTTCACAGCTGCCTGGGAGATCTTTAGGTGTTCCTGAGCCATTGCACAGGCTCCCCTGAGCCGCTCCCAGAGCATGGAAATGTAGTCTAACACGGAAGACTCATTCCTCTGTCCCAAAAACTTCTCCTTGATTAGTTTAAGAGAATCTCTCACCTCGTGTCCAAAAACTAATTCAAAGAGACGAGAGCCAGTGGAATCATTGGTTAAGTCCCTGATAGGCAACAGGAGAAATCCCAGCCCTATGTCCCAGTCATGGGGTTACTCATAGCAGTATGGCCTGATCATTGTTTTTAGGTTCTGGTGGTACCGCTCCAGAGCCCCTTGTGACTGTGGTTGGTAAGCCTTGGACTTTATTTGGGTTATGTCCAGATTACCCATGACCGTTTCAAAAAGATTAGACATAAAATGCTTACCCTGGTCCATCTGGATCTCAGCAGGCAGCCCATATCGGGTAAAGAATTGGGTTAGCCCCTCCACAACTACCTTGGCAGAGATAGTTGTTCCGGAGAATGGTCTCTGGGAATCGGGTCACCACATCCAAAATGGTGAGAAGATACTGGTAATCCCTCTATTGTTTTCAGCGGTTGTCCCGCACAATCCACCAACACTCTGCTGAAGGGTTCCCCAAAAGCTGGTATGGGAATTATGGGTGAAGGTTTAACTGCAGATTGAGGCTTCCCCACAACCTGGCACGTGTGACCAGTTTTACAGAACTCTACCACATCTTCGTGGAGTTGTGGCCAGTCAAAATGCTGTCTTATGTGGGCTTCGATTTTTCATACACCGACATGTCCAGCCATTGGAAGTTCGTGGGCCATTCTTAATATTTCTTTAAGTGGACCTCAGCGGCACCACTATCTGGTGAAGCACTGTCCACTCTTCATATGTAGGTCTATGAGGAGGTCTCCACTTCATCATCAGCACCTCATTCTTTAAATAGTAGCACTCTGAAACTCCCTCTGCTTCAGTTTTTGTTTGGACAGTCTGTGATATATTTTTAACACTGGGTCCTGTTGCTGAGCCTCAACTAAGGAAGATCTGTTTAACACATCCTTTGGGTCCATTACCTTCCGAAAGAAGGTTTCAGACAACCAGCCAGTAGGGTCATCCATCTGCAGTGTCAGTTCAAAGGATTGTTTGGCCATGGACCGAGTCACCACACAATCAGGGAGAATGTCAGGGACCTTCCCCTGTAACTGCTCTTTCTCCCTGACCTCTTTTGATTTCTCGAGAACTACTGGGGAAGCTGCACCTTTTCCCCTGTCAGATTATTACCTGGGATTAGGTCGACCCATCCACCGGTAAACTAGGTACAATCCCCATGGTTACCGTCCTGAAACGAGGTCACACTCCAACTGCACCCGATATAAAAGTATGGACATATACCATCTTCCGATACCATTCACTAACACTCTAGCATTCACTGCACGCTCGGAGGAAGGTCATGCCTTTTCCCAGCAGAAGGGATTGGGTGGCCCCTCTATCCCTCAGTCTGACTAAGGGCTTGCTTGCCTCATTGGAGGAGTATGGGAACACTTTTTCTTGGGATACAAATTCCAGGTAACTCTCGGTGATTTTGTTAAGCTTTCCCGCACTCTCTGTGGTAGGTTTACTGGGTCTGACTGCCGCAGTTAGAGGCACAGTCTGATCTGCCGTGCTTTCCATCGGGGCCCGTTTTCCTGCACTGATCTAGTGGACTCTGATTAATCCTACAGGTTTTCCCCGCCATTTCCATCATTCAGCTCGATGGTGATCTGCCTTATTACAGTGGAAACATACAGATCGTCGGCCATTATTCCTGCTCTCAGTATCGTCCTATTTGGCTTGAGGATGGGCCCCCGTGTGTCCAGCTTTTCCTTCTAGCCCATGGCTAGCCGGGATCCAATCATCCTCCTTTTATTCTCTGGTCTTCGGGGAGACAAGGGCAGTGTTTCCCTTTGGTGTTAAGGCCTTGTGTACAAGAGAAAATTCATCAGCCTGCAAAGCAACCAGCCTGGCTCTTTGAACCTCTTGCCCCTCTTTGTGGGTTTTAATGGGAGGGAGAGCGAGTTTTTGAACTCCTCGAGAACGATCTGAGGTTTACATATGTGGGCTCTATCTTGACTGTCAATATCTACTGGTCAAAAGAAAACATAAAAACAGAATGTAAAATCTTCTATAGATACATAAAAAGGAAACGTTTGGTTAAGACAAATATGGGTCCATTGTGGCAAAGTCAGGAGAATTTATAATGGGGAACAGAGAATGGCAGAGAAGCTAAATGATTATCTTGTGTCTGTCCTAACTGAGGGAGATACAAGAAATCTCCCAGAATTAGAGATCCAAGGGACTCGGGAGAATGAGGACGTGAAGGAAATTAGTATTAGGAAGAAAGTTGCATTGGAGAAAATAATGGGGCTGAAGGTTGACAAGTCCCCAGGACCTGATATCCTGCATCTCAGAGTGTTGAAAGAGGTAACTATGGAGATAGTGGGTTCATTGATGATCATCTTTCAAAATTCTAGAGTCCACAGCGGTTCCTGCAGATTGGAAGGTAGCAAATGTCACTCCACTATTTACGAAGGGAGGGAGAAAGAAAACCGGAAATTAAGGATCTGTTAGCCTTACATCAGTCGTTGGCAAAAAGCTGGAATCTATTCCAAAGGATGTGATAAATGGACACTTGGATAATAATGATCTGTTTGGGCATAGTCAACATGGATTTATGAATGGGAAATCATTCTTGACGAACCTGTTCGAGTTTTTATTGAGGATGTTACTAACCGAATTGGTAAAGGGGAGTCCGTAGACGTGGTATGCTTGGATTTTCCGAAGGCTTTCGATAAAGTCTCCCACAAGAGATCGGTTAACAAAATTAAAGCACATGGAATAGGAGATAATATATGTGTATGCATTAAGGATTGGTTAACAGGCAGAAAGCAGAGAGTAGGAATAAATAGCGCATTCTTGCGTTAGCCAGCTGCGACTAGTGGGGTGCTGCATGGATCAATGCTTGGGCCCAAGCTGTTCACAACATATATCAATGATTTGGGTATGAGGACAAACGTAATATTTCCAAGTTCACAGATGATACCAAAATAAGTGCGAATGCATGCTGTGAGGAATATGCAAAGAGGTTTCAAGGGAATTTGGACAGACTTAGTGAGTGGGCAAGAACATGGCAGAGGCAATATAAAGTGGACAAATGTGTGGTTATCCACTTTGGTAGGAGGAACAGATGCGCAGAGCATTTCTTAAATGGTAAGAGATTAGAAAGTGTAGATGTACAAAGGGATCTGGGTATCCTTGTCAATAAGTCACTGAAAGCTAACATGCAGGTGCAGCAAGCAATTAGGAAGGCTAATGGTATGTTAGCCTTTATCACAAGAGGACTTGTGTACAAGAGTAGTGAAGTCTTGCTTCAATTGTATAGAACCTTGGTTTGACCACACCTGGAGTGCTGTGTGCAGTTTTGGTCCCCTTACCTTAGGAAGGATATTATTGCCGTAGAGGGAGTGCAACGAAGATTCACCAGACTTGTTCCTGGGATGGCGGGTCTGTCCTGTGAAGAGAGAGTGGGGAAACTGGGCCTGTATTCTCCAGAGTTTCAAAGAACGAGAGGTCATAGAACATAGAACAGTACAGCACAGTACAGGCCCTTCAACCCACGGTGTTGTGCCGAACCTTTAACCTACTCAAGATCTAAGTAACTACCTATGCTTCATTCTACTATCGCCCATGTACCTAGCCAAGAGTCGCTTAAATGCCCCTAATGTATCTGCTTCTACTACCACCGCTGGCAGCGCATTCCACGCACCCACCATGATCTCATTGAAACCTACAGAATACTGAAATGGCTAGACCGGGTAGATGCTGGTAAAGTGTTTCCTCTGGTTGGGGAGTCTAGAACCAGCAGATACAATTTTAAAATAATAGAGAAGCCAGTTCGGACAGAGATGAGGGGAAATTTATTTACTCAGAAGGTTGTGATCTTTGGAATTCTCGATCCCAGAGGGCTGTGGAATCTCAGTCATTGTGTATGTTTAAAGTGGAGATTGACAGTTTTCTAAATACCAGTGACATAATAGGATATGGGGATAGTGAGGGAAAAAGGCATTGAAGTGGATGATCAGCAATTATGATATTGAATGGCGGGCCAG
This sequence comes from Heterodontus francisci, assembly GCF_036365525.1. Taxonomy (NCBI): domain Eukaryota; kingdom Metazoa; phylum Chordata; class Chondrichthyes; order Heterodontiformes; family Heterodontidae; genus Heterodontus; species Heterodontus francisci. Next base: position 2,897,887 of record NW_027140852.1, read on the forward strand.
GCTCGATGGGCTGAATGTCCTACTCCAGCTCTTATGTTCCGAAGCTGCTTACCTCTTTCAAACTCGAGGTAAGTTTAGTCAAGCCGATTTCGAAGGGTTCAGAATTTTTGCTGGTACACCTCTGGAACTATCTCGTATGTACCCAGGATAGCATTTTTAGTCATCATAAATCTGATGAACTTTCATCTGGCAACAGTGAATAAACCTGTTATTTTATTTTGCAAAAACAGTGTCCATCTCTCTGCGGGCTATTTCAGCTGCTTTGCAAGTTTTTTCAAAAGTGACAAAATATTCCGCCATCCTCCTCATTGAACTTTCTCATGAACTGGGAGAACTTTAAGAGCTCGGCGCATGGTTCTGATCTCGGGGTAGCTCCCTCACTAGCTGTGCCTTCACTGGGTGTATTGGGTCTTCTCTAGTTGTTTGAGCCACCTCAACTCCCTTTCTTCCTTCTCCTTCTGGAATACTCTTACTTTTTCCCTTTCACTTTGCTCTTTCTCGCCCTCTCTGGAATTCTAATTCTAGTCTCTTCTGTTCTAGTTTTACCACAGCTAACATTACTCTATCTGTTAGTAATTCTAACCCTGTGTGAGTCTTCAGCTTCAAGTGAAAAATGGTTGCACATGGGTCTGAGGATTTCGGGTTTCCGAGCTTTTGGACGGAGAGTAATCCCTAACTGTCCAGCCACATTACTCAACTTTCCACAGATGCTGCCAGACCTGCTGAGTGAATCCAGCATTTCTTGTTTTTGTTTCAGATTTCCAGCATCCGCAGTATTTTGCTTTTAATTTGTTACTCAACTTTTCAACTGATAGGATGTTAACCTGTACCGAGTTACTTTACTCTGTATGTAACTCCTTTATTGCGAATGGAACTCCTTTATTCAAAAAGACAGGGAGACAGAAAGCAGGAAGCTCCAGGCTATTTAGCTTTATATCTGTCCTGCAGAAAATGTGAGACGTTATTATTAAAGACGTAATAGCAGACACTTAGAAAAATCAGATAATCAGGCAGAGTCAACATGGTTTTCTGAAAAGGAAATCATGTTTAACAAAAGTTATTCGATTTCTTTGAAGAAGTAGCATGTGCTGTGGAGAAAGGGAAACAGGTGGATGTACTGTATTTGGAGTTCAAGAATGCATTTGATAAGGTGTCACATCAAACGTTATTGCTCATGGTAAAGGGGGTAACATATTGGCATGGATAGAAGATTTGCTAGCTCACAGGAAACAGAAGGTAGGCATAAATGGGTCATTTTCTGGTTGGCAAGGTGAAATGAGTGGTGTGACACAGGAATCAATGTTGGGGCCTCAACTTTTTACAATTTATAGAAATGACTTGGATGAATGGACCAAAGGTATAGTTGCTAAAATTGCTGATGACACCTAGTTAAGCAGTAAAGTAAGTTGTGAAGAGGACATCAGGAGGTTAAAAATGGAATATAGATAGGTGAAGTCAGTGGGCAAAGATCTGGCAAATGGAGTACAATGCGGAAAAATGTGAACTTGTCCATTTTGGCAGGAAGAATAAAAAAGAATCATATTATCTAAATGGTGAGAGATTGCAGAGCTCAGAGATGTAGAGGGATCTGGGTGTTCTACTGCATGAATCGCAAGAGGTTAGTATGCAGGTACAGCACGTAATTAGGAAAGCTAATAGAATGTTATCGATTATCATGAGGGGAATTGAATACAAAAGTAGGGAGATTATGCTTTAGCTGTACAGGGCATCGGTGAGACCACATCTGGAGTACTGTGTACAGTACTGGTCTCCTTATTTAAGGAATGATGTAACTGCATTGTAAGCAGTTCAGAAAAGGTTGACGAGACTAATACTTGGAATGGATTGGATTGTCTTCGGAGGAAGGATTGGACAGGCTAGGATTGTATCCGCTGCAGTTTAGAAGAGTAAGAGGCGACTTGACTGGAACATATACGATCATGAGGGGTCTTGACAGGGTGCATGTGGAAAAGGATGTTACCCATTGTGAGAGAATCTAGAGCTAGGGGTCACTATTTAAAAATAAGGAGTCGCCCATTTAAAACAGGAAAGAGGAGAATTTCTTTCTGTCAGAGGGTTGTGAGATTTTGGAATTATCTTCCTCAAAAGGCAGTAGAAGCAGAGTCTTTAAATATTTTCAAGCAAGGTAGATAGATTTTTGATAAACAAGGGGGTAACAGGTTATCGGAGGTAGGTGAGAAGTTAAAGTTGAGGTTAAAATCAGATTAGCGATGATCTTATTAAATGGCAAGGCAGGCTTGAGGGGCCGAGTGGCCTACTCCTGCTCTTAATTCGTATGTTCACGTGTTCGTTTGCGCTGGCTTTGGAGGGTACTGGCTTCGAATGTGGATATTTTAGTGCTCTAGCAGTGGAAAACACAATAAAACCGCTTTGAAATTTGTAATTGTTTTCTCAGGATCAGTTGTTTTTGCCACTTCTCTGGCCAAAGGAGGGGTACCAGAGGACTGGTGGACAGCGAATGTGGTACCATATTCAAGAAGGGTAGCAGGGATATACCAGGTAATTACTGGCCAGTGAGTCTAACATCAGTTGTTGGGAAACTATTGGAAAAAAATCTGAAGGACAGGATTAATCTCCACTTGGAGAGGCAGAGATTAATCAGGGATAGTCAGCATGGCTTTGTCAGGGGGAGATCGTGTCTAAAAAACTTGATTGAATGTTCGAGGAGGTGACTAGATGTGTCAATGAGGGTAAAGCAGTTCATGTAGTCTACACGAACCTCAGTAAGGCTTTTGATAACGTCCCGCATGGGAGATTGGTTAAGAAGGTAAGAGACAATGGGATCCAGGGTAATTTGGCAAATTGGATCCAAAATTGGCTTAGTGGCTAGAGGCAGAGGGTGATGGTTGAGCGCTGTTTTTGCGAGTGGAAGCCTGTGATCAGTGGTGTACCACCGGGATCGGTGCTGGGACCCTTGCTGTTTGTAGTATGCATCAATGATTTAGACGTGAATATAGGAGGCATGATCAGTAAGTTCGCAGATGACACGAAAATTGACGGTGTTGAAAATAGTGAGGAGGGAAGCCTTAGATAACAGGACGATATAGATGGGCTATTAAGATGGGCAAACAGTGGCAAATGGAATTTAATCCTGAGAAATGTGAGATGATGTATTTTGGGAGGAATAACAGAGCAAGGGAATATACAATGCAAGGGAGGACCCCTGGAAGTACAGAGGGTCAGAAGGACCATGGTGTACTTGTCTATAGATTACTGAAAGCAGCAGTACAAGGAGATAAGGTGGTTAGGAAGGCATATGGGACACGTGCCTTGATTGGCCAAGTTATAGAATGTAAGAGCAGGGAGGCTATGATGGAGCTGGATAAATCGCTAGTGAGGGCACAGCTGGAGTACTGTGTACACATCTGGTCACCACACTATAGGAAGGATGTGATTGCACTGGGGAGGCTGCAGAGGAGATTCACCAGGATGTTGCCTGGGCTGGAGAATTTCAGCTATGAAGAGAGACTGGATAGGCTAGAGTTGTTTTCCTTGGAGCAGAGATGGCTGACTGGGGACCTGACTGAGGTGCACAAAATTATAATGACTGAGATAGGAAGAAACCTTTTCCCTTATCAGAAGTGTCAATAACTAGGGGGGCAAAGACTGAAATTAAGGGGCAGGAGGTTTAAAGAAAATTTGAGGAAAAATTATTTTCACCCAGAGGGTGGTTGGAATCTGGAACACACTGCCTGAAGGGGTGAAGGTCAGGAAGCCTCACAACAACGTTTAAGATGTATTTAGATGAGCATTTGAAACGCCATACCGTACAAGATTACGGGGCAAGTGCTGGAAAATGGGATTAGAATAGATAGGCCTGATGGCGGGCGTGGACACGGTGGGCCAATGGGACAGTTTCTATGATGTGTAACCCTGTGACTCCAATTTCTCGTTTATTGTTGGGTTATGGTCACTGGAACTTCCAGATGTCTGTCGAAAGCAGATGAGGATGGGTCCCAGTCTCCCCATTTGTCTTCGTGTTTATTTGATCACAACAAGGTTTATTTATTTTTAACAGTGGACGTGCTTAACACCTCAGTGAGTGTTTGTTGTGATCGTGAAAGAACCAATCAGACAGGTTTTCTTGAGTTTAAACTGGAAGTAAGTTTATTACATTTCAAAATTCTAATTGAATCTAAATAAAATAATTAAAATATACTGCATTCACGCAGACACTGACACGATAACCACACACAAATAAATTAGAATGAGAAATAAATTGTGGTTGGATATGAATCCGGAATAATTCTTTCAAAAACAAGGTCTGTGAGGTTGGATGATTCTGTGGTCTGTGCGTTTGGCACCCTTAGTTATGAGTTTCATGTCATCTGAAAGACATGAAATTATGTTTTTATTTACATAAAGGTCTATGTCATTCATATATCTATTTGTATGTCAGGAACAGCACTAGTTCCAATACGGACCCCTGAGACACAATACTGTATACTCCCCCTCTCCCAGTCTGAACAATGTCTGTTCACCACTTCTCTCTGCTTTCTGTCCATGAGTCAGTGTCATATCCACACTATCACTGTCACATTAATCCATGTCTTCCATCTTTCATAACAAGTCAACGAAATGTCATTTGATCACAGGCCTTTTGAAAGTCCATATACATAAGACAAAACTTGATTAAGATTATCAGACATGATTTTCCATTACCCTATCAGTGCTGAATGTCAAAGAACAAACAAATAACAGTACAGCACAGGAATAGGCCATTCAACCCTCCAAGCCTGCCTAAACTAAAACCTTCTGCACTTCCGGGGTCCGGATCCCTCTATACCCATCTTATTCACGTATTTGTCTAGATGCCTCTTAAACGTCTCTACGGTAACTGCTTCCAACACCTCCCCCGGCAACAGGTTCCAGGCAGTCACCACCCTCTACGTAAAGAACTTGCCTCGCACATCCCCTCTGAACGTTGCCCCTCTCACCTTAAACCTATGTCCCCAAAAACTGACTCTTCCACCCTGGGAAAAAGCTTGTAACTATCCACTCTGTCCATGCCGCTCATAACATTGTAAACCTCTATCATGTCTCCCCTCCACCTCCTTCGTTCCAGTGAAAACATTCCAAGTTTATCCAACCTCCTCTCATAGCTAATACCCTTCAGACCAGGCAACATCCTGGTAAACCTCTTCTGTACCCTCTCCAAAGCCTCCACGTGCTTCTGGTAGTGTGGCGACCAGAATTGCATGCAATATTGTAAGTGTGGCCTAACTATATTTCTGTACAGCTGCAGCATGACTTGCCTATTTTTATACTCTATGCCGCGACCAATGAAGGCAAGCATGCCGTATGCCTTCTTGACTACCTTATCCACCTGCGTTGCCACTTTCAGTCACCTGTGGATCTGTACGCCCAGATCTCTCTGCCTGTCAATACTCCTACGCGTTCTGCCATTTACTGTAAACTTCCCAACTGCATTAGACCTTCCAAAATGCATTACCTCACATTTTTCCGGATTAAACTCCATCTGTCATTTCGCCACCCAAGTCGCCAACCGATCTATATCCTGTTGTATCCTCTGACAATCCTCATCACTGTCCGCAACTCCACAAACCTTTGTGTCGCACTTATCAGACTAGCTACATTTTCCTCCAAATCATTTATATATACTACAAAGAGCAAAGGTCCCAGCACTGATCCCTGTGGAACACCACTAGTCACATCCCTCCATTCAGAAAAGCACCCTTCCACTGCTACCCTCTGTCTTCTATGACTGAGCCAGATCTGTATCCATCTTGCCAGCTCCCCTCTGATCCCATGTGACTTCACATTTTGTATCAGTCTGCCATCTTGTCAAAGGCTTTACTGAAGTCCATATAGATAACATCCAATGCCCTTCCTTCATCAAATATCTTCGTCACTTCCTCAAAAACTCAATCAAATTAGTGAGATCCGACCTCCCCTTCACAGAACCATGCTGCCTCTCGCTAACACGTCCATTAGTTTCCAAATGGGAGTAAATCCTGCCCCGAAGACCCTCTCTAATAATTTCCCTATCACTGACGTAAGGCTCACCGGCCGATAATTTCCTGGATTATCCTTGCTACCCTTCTTAAACAAAGGAACAACAGTGGCTATTCTCCAGTTCTCTGGGACCTCACCTGCCACCAATGAGGATGCAAAGATTACTGTCAAGGCCCCAGCAATTTCTTCCCTTGCCTCCCTCAGTATTATGGGCCTGATCCCATCAGGCCCTGGGGACATATCTACCTTAATGCTTTGCAAGACACACAACGCCTCCTCCTTTTTGATAATGAGATGACTGAGACTATCTGCACTCCCTTCCCTAGGCTCATCATCCAGCAAGTCCTTCTCCTTGGTGAATACTGATGCAAAGTACTGATTTAGCACCTCGCCCATTTCCTCTGGCTCCATACGTAGAATTCCCTTCTCTGTCCTTGAGTGGGCCAACCCTTTCCCTGGTTACCCTCTTGCTCTTTATATACGTATAAAAAGCCTTGGGATTTTCCTTAATCCTGTTTGCCAATGACTTCATATAAACCCTTTTCGCCCTCCTGAATCCTTGCTTAAGTTCTTTCCTACTGTCTTTATATTCCTCAAACGATTCGTCTGTTCCTAGCCTTCCAGCCCTTACAAATGCTTCCTTTTTCTTTTTGACTAGACTCACAATATCCCGCGTTATCCAAGGTTCCAGAAACTTGCCAAACTGATCGCTCTTCTTCACAGGGACATCCTGGTCCTGGATTCAAATCAACTGACGCTTGAAGACTCCCATATGTCAGATGTTGATTTACCCTCAAACAGCTGCCCCCAATCTAAATTCTTCAGTTCCTAACTAATTTTGTTATAATTAGCCTTCCCCCAATTTAGCACCTTCACCCGAGGACTACTCTTATCCTGATCCACAAGTACCTTAAAACTTATGAAATTATCGTCACTGCTCCCGAAATGCTCCCCCACTGAAACTTCGACCACCTGGCCGGGCTCATTCCCCAATACCAGGTCCAGTACGGCCCCATCCCTAGTTGGACTATCTACGTATTGTTTCAAGAAGCCCTCCTGGATGCTCCACACAAATTCTGCCCCATCCAAGCCCCGAGCACTAAGTGAGTCCCAGTCAATATTGGGGAAGTTAAAATCACCCACCACTGCAACCTTTACATCTTTCCAAAATCTGTCTGCATATCTGCTCCTCTACCTTCAACCGGCTGTTGGGAGGCCTGTAGTAAACCTCCAACATCGTGACTGTACCCTTTTTATTCCTGAGCTCCACCCATATTGCCTCGCAGCATGCCCCCTCCGAGGTGTCCTCCCGCAGTACAGCTGTGATTTTCTCCTTAACCAGTAATGCAACTCACCCACCCCTTTTACACCCCGTATATCCCGCCTAACGCTTCTAAAGCCTGGAACATTTAGCTGCCAATCCTGCCCTTCCCTCAACCAATTCTCTGTAATAGCAGCAACATCAGATTTACAAGTACTAATCCAAGCTCGAAGTTCATCTGCCTTACCTGTTATACTTCTTGCATTGAAACAAATGTACTTCAGACTGCCAGTCCCGCTGTGCTCCGCAACATCTTCCTGCCTGCTCTTCCTCTTCGTCTTACAGGCCTTATTTACTTGTTCCCCCTCATTTATTTCACTTTCTGTCCTTCTGCTCTGCTTCCCACCCCCTGCCACACTAGTTTAAACCCTCCCGAGTGAAGCTAGCAAACCTCGCAGCCAGGATATTTGTGCCCCTCCAGTTTAGATGCAACCCGTCCTTCTTGTAAAGGTCCCATCTGTCCCAGAAGAGATCCCAATCGTCTCGATATCAGAAACCCTCCCTTCTACACCAGCTGTTCAGCCACGTGTTTAACTGCACCATATTCCTATTTCTATCCTCACTGGCACGTGTTATTTATTATACCCTGTTTTCCCAAGCAAGATATCTATTTGCACTGGGCTACGGCGTCTAGAAATTACCAAACACCAAAATACACTGACTGGTCGGTAGTTATAGGGTTTATCGAATCTCTCCTTTTGGAAACAGGGTGTGACATTTATAGCCTTCCAGTCCTCTGACAACTCATTCATATCTAAGGAGGATTGTACGATTCTGGCCAGTGCCCCTGCTATGTCCACCATTCTTTCCCTCAACAAACATCATATATCCTATCTAAACCGGGTAAATCTTTTACTTTATTGTGGTACAAAAAGTGTTGGATTGAAAGGGGTTGACTGAACCTGTTTGTTCAGTGACTGTAATTAATGTCAGTCACTATGGACACTAATTGCGTCACTGGAGGGTTTCCCTCTTCTATTAATAATGGGCTCCATTCAAAGTGCTATCCCATAGTTTCAGTTGGAGCATCAACCCTGACATGAACAGGGATCCGTGGCTGCAGTGAGATGGAGAGGATAGATCAGAATCTGAGAACAATAGATTGGAATGTTACAACAATGGGTCAGAATCTGAGAACAATAGATTGGAACGTTGCAACAATGGGTCAGAATCTGAGAACAATAGATTGGAATGTTACAACAATGGGTCAGAATCTGAGAACAATAGATTGGAACGTTGCAACAATGGGTCAGAATCTGAGAACAATAGATTGGAATGTTACAACAATGGGTCAGAATCTGAGAACAATAGATTGGAATGTTACAACAATGGGTCAGAATCTGAGAACAATAGATTGGAACGTTGCAACAATGGGTCAGAATCTGAGAACAATAGATTGGAATGTTACAACAATGGGTCAGAATCTGAGAACAATAGATTGGAATGTTACAACAATGGGCAGCAGGAGTTTCTCCTATTGGCTTGGCGAAATTACTGCAGATTATTTTTGGATAACATTAAAATGGCGGATCTATTTTGCACTGAAGATGATCGAAACGATTTACGAACCCATCCTCGCTATTATTGGTGTACCTGGTAAGTCTCTGTATCCAACTGTTGGATCTATAAAGACTGCCCGGTGTCCAATCCTCAGGCTTGTGGGGTATCAGTGGACCCTCATTCTGTGTCTATCCCTGTCCACCTCAAAGACTGCCCTGTGTCCAATCCTCAGCAGAGAGAAGCAGGATGAAAGGTCCTGTGGCTTTGTCAGGATATCGGGATTCGTGATGGTGTCGGTGGCTCTGCGGGGTCCCCTTGACAACGGGGAGAGATACAGGAACTGGTGGAACTCTCACTACATTAATGTGCAGTTGCTGTGTGAGCATGCCCAGTACATCATGTTGGTGAATGTCCACTATCCTGGTACCAGCCAGGATACCTTCATTCTGAAACAGTCAGCTGGTCCCAATATTTCGGAGCTCCATGGAAAACCGGAATGCGGTTCCTCAGAGACAATGGACCCCCCCCCCCCACCCCAGACATGGCTATACCTCCTACACCCCCAAACCCACTTTCCACTGCCAGTCAAACAAACACTCCAGCAGGAACACAGTGGAACAGACCATTGGTGTGATGAAGCAATTCTTCCAATGTCTGAACCGCTCGGGGGGAGCCCTCCAGTACTCACTGGAGCAGGTGTCCAAGTTCATGGTGTTCTGCTGCACCCTTCATATCATCACCATAATGAGGACACAGTCATTGGCACCAGGAATCCGGAGGCTCCCTCAGGAGGAAGCGGAGGAGGCAGGGATGATATTTCCTGGTTGCCTTCGACCTGGACAGGCTGTTGGAGAGTCCCTGCCAAGATTCCAGATCCCACAGGACAACTTCCCTGTCCCACCATGTATCCCCCCATTCTCCACCATTACACCCATCTGAACGCCCCGTGACAGCGTCCCCTTGGTCACCATCCTGCAATAAAAGCCACCAACAGAAACCTTTTCATTAACATCTCTATCCATCACCAATTAAACAAACAAAACTGAACTATTCACACTTGTGTATTCCCTTGGTGCCTGTCTTATGAGTTCCCTCGACCTGCCTTGTGCTCCTACACAGTGTTTCTCTAGTGACTGCAGCATGGCTGGTGAAAGGCTGCAGACTTTCACTGGGGGGTGACTGCAGATTGCCTTGGAGAACGTCCTCGAGCGGCTCTGGGCACTGAGGGCTCGGATTCAGACTGCACCACCTCGATATGGGCAGCAGCAGCCTGGGCTGGCTGATGAGTAACAGCAAGGACATTGGTGGAGTGAAAGTGAAGGGAGAACAAATACTGTCATCCTGAGAGAGGACAGCAGGTTCATGCTCCACGGAGCCACTGTAAATCCCACTTGATGACACCTCAGCAATCCATGTAATCCACCGGATCACTGAGACACTGGGTGTCTGCCGTCTGTGCTGCTGTGGACGCTGAGACAATGGGGCTCATTCTGGGGTAGGTGGGACCTCTACAAACAGGATGGTCGTCACCTGAACCAGAGGGGTACCAATATTCTGGGGGGGAGATTTGCTAGTGCTCTTCGGGGGAATTTAAACTAATTCAGCAGGGGAATGGGAACCTAAATTGTAGTTCCAGTGTACAGGATGTTGAGAGTAGTGAGGTCAGGGATAAGGTTACAAGGACGCAAGAGGGCACTGGCAAGCAAGAACTTGGTTTAAAGTGTGTCAACTTCAACGCCAGGAGCATCCAGGATAAGGTGGGTGAGCTTGCAGCATGGGTTGGTACCTGGGATTTCGATGTTGTGGCCATTTCGGAGACATGGGTAGAGCAGAGGCAGGAATGGATGTTGCAGGTTCCGGGATTTAGATGTTTCAGTTAAAACAGAGAAGATTGTAAAAGAGGAGGGGGCGTGGCATTGTTAATCAAGGATAGTATTACAGTGGCAGAAAGGACGTTTGAGGACTCGTCTACTGAGGTAGTATGGACCGAGGTTAGAAACAGGAGAGGAGAGGTCACCCTGCTGGGAGTCTTCTGTAGACCTCCGAATAGTTCCAGAGATGTCGAGGAAAGGATAGCAAAGATGATTCTCGACAGGAGCGAGAGGAACAGGGTAGTTGTTATGGGGGACTTTAACTTTCCAAATATTGACTGGAAATACTATCGTTCGAGTACTTTAGATGGGTCTGTTTTTGTCCAGTGTGTGCAGGAGGGTTTTCTGACACAGTATGTAGACAGGCCAACCAGGGGCGATGCCACGTTGGATTTGGTACTGGGTAATGAACCCGGCCAGGTGTTAGATTTAGATGTAGGTGAGCACTTTGGTGATAGTGATCACAATTCGGTTAGGTTTACCTTAGCGATGGGCAGGGACAGGTATATACCGCAGGGCAAGAATTATAGCGGGGGGAAAGGAAATTATGATGCGATTAGGCAAGATTTAGGATGCGTAGGATGGGGAAGGAAACTGCAGGGGATGGGCACAATCGAAATGTGGAGCTTATTCAAGGAGCAGCTACTGCGTGTCCTTGATAAGTATGTACCTGTCAGGCAGGGAGGAAGTTGTCGAGCGAGGGAGCCGTGGTTTACTAAAGAAGTTGAAGCACTTGTCAAAAGGAAGAAGAAGGCTTATGTTAGGATGAGACGTGAAGGCTCAGTTAGGGCGCTTGAGAGTTACAAGCCAGCCAGGAAGGATCTAAAGGGAGAGCTAAGAAGAGCAAGGAGAGGACACGAGAAGTCATTGGCGGATAGGATCAAGGAAAACCCTAAGGCTTTCTATAGGTATATCAGGAATAAAAGAATGACTAGAGTTAGATTAGGGCCACTCAAGGATAGCAGTGGGAAGTTGTGTGTGGAATGAGAGGAGATAGGGGAAGCGTTAAATGAATATTTTTCGTCAGTACTGACAGTAGAGAAAGAAAATGTTGTCGATTAGAATACTGAGATTCAGACTACTAGGCAAGATGGGATTGAGGTTCACAAGGAGGATGTGTTAGCAATTTTGGAAAGTGTGAAAATAGGTAAGTCCCCTGGGCCAGATGGGATTTATCCTAGGATTCTCTGGGAAGCCAGGGAGGAGATTGCAGAGCATTTGTCCTTGATCTTTATGTCGTCATTGTCGACAGGAATGGTGCTGGAAGACTGGAGGATAGCAAATGTTGTCCCCTTGTTCAAGAAGGGGAGTAGAGACAGCCCTGGTAATTATAGACCTGTGAGCCTTACTTCGGTTGTGGGTAAAATGTTGGAAAAGGTTATAAGAGACAAGATTTATAATCATCTTGAAAAGAATAAGTTCATTAGCGATAGTCAGCACGGTTTTGTGAAGGGTAGGTCGTGCGTCACAAACCTTATTGAGTTTTTCGAGAAGGTGACCAAACAGGTGGATGAGGGTCAAGCCGTGGATGTGGTGTTTATTGATTTCAGTAAGGCGTTTGATAAGGTTCCCCACGGTAGGCTATTGCAGAAAATACGGAAGTATGGGGTTGAAGGTGACTTAGAGCTTTGGATCAGAAATTGGCTAGCTGAAAGAAGACAGAGGGTCGTGGTTGATGGCAAATGTTCATCCTGGAGTTTAGTTACTAGTGGTGTACCGCAAGGATCTGTTTTGGGGCCACTGCAGTTTGTCATTTTTATAAATGACCTGAAAGAGGGTGTAGAAGGGTGGGTTAGTAAATTTGCGGATGACACGAAGGTCGGTGGAGTTGTGGATAGTGCCGAAGGATGTTGTAGGGTACAGAGGGACATAGATAGGCTGCAGAGCTGGGCTGAGAGATGGCAAATGGAGTTTAATGCGGAAAAGTGTGAGGTGATTCACTTTGGAAGGAGTAACAGGAATGCAGAGTACTGGGCTAATGGGAAGATTCTTGGTAGTGTAGATGAACAGAGTGATCTTGGTGTCCAGGTACATAAATGCCTGAAAGTTGCTACCCAGGTTAATAGGGCTGTTAAGAAGGCATATGGTGTGTTAGCTTTTATTAGTAGGGGGATCGAGTTTCGGAGTCACGAGGTCATGCTGCAGCTGTACAAAATTCTGGTGAGACCGCACCTGGAGTATTGCGTCACCGCATTCTAGGAGGTATGTGGAAGTTTTGGAAAGGGTGCAGAGGAGATTTACTAGGATGTTGCCTGGTATGGAGGGAAGGTCTTACGAGGAAATGCTGAGGGACTTGAGATTGTTTTCGTTGGAGTGAAGGAGGAGGAGAGGTGACTTAATAGAGCCATATAAGATAATCAGAGGGTTAGATAGGGTGGATAGTGAGAGTCATTTTCCTCGGTAATGGCAAACACGAGGGGACATAGCTTTAAGTTCAGGGGTGATAGATATAGGACAGATGTTAGAGGTAGTTTCTTTACTCAGAGAGTAGTAGGGGTGTGGAACTCCCTGCCTGCAACAGTAGTAGACTCGCCAACTGTAAGGGCATTTAAATGGTCATTGGATAGACATATGGATGAAAATGGAACTGTGTAGGTCAGATGGTTTCACAGGTCGGCGCAACATCGAGGGCCGAAGGGCCTGTACTGCGCTGTAATGTTCTAATCTAATCTAATGGTCACCAAACACTGTATCACAGCTGGGTCCCCTAATGCTGTCATAGAGTTAGTGACCACTTCCACAGGGGAAGGAATAGGCTTCTAGCTCTGTGCAATGTCCTGTGCCATGTTGGAGCCGGACTCCTCCATGTTCCTTGACAGTGATAACAGAGTGTCTGACAGGCCTGTCAATGGACAAAGTATCTCAGTGTACATGTCGATCAGCATTCTCCTGCATGCTGTTCCAGCAATGTTTACATCTGAGTCCTGTGTATTATAACTCGTTTGTGACCTTGCCCTCCGGTGAGCTGACACATGAACTATCCTTTCCCCGTGGCCTGGCTGCAGCTCACTCGTGCTCGGTGACTCACCACGTGCAGATTCTGACTCTATACCAGCCTCTACAGCACACACAGTGTAAGTATTTGATCTGTTGGCTGTGAGTATCAGAGCAAGTGATGGGGCTTCACCATCAGTGCTGTGCTGCTGCTCTTTCTCTGTCTCCTGGAGCTGCTGTGACTGGGAAGCTGGCAGTTTTCAGTTATCGTTGGAAAGTACAAAATCAGAAGGGGAGGGTTGGGTTGAGGGATTGGGGGTGGGATGGAAAGCAGGAGGTCCATGGTCCCACCATCTCCAGCTTGTACATCATCCCAGACAGCAGGATGAGGGGGAGGTGGGAGTTAAGAAGGGACATCAGGCAGGTGCATAGCATCATCCTGAATGCTCTCGGTCATGTCGGATGCTACGGGCTCTGTCACAGCCGGTCCCATGATGTGGAGAACCATCTCCTCCCTCAGGCTCAGGGGATGAAGGTCTGCCTGGCCCCCGCCGGTTCACTTCTTCGCCTGTGATTATGGGCCACCTTGTCCTGTAAGAGATGGGATGGAATATCAGTAACTGTGTTTCACTGTATTTGGGTGATGTGCCTGCCATAGCTGAATAGCTGGAGGTATGTGGAGGCAGTGAGAGGTGGGTATGAGGCTGGTATCAGTGGAAGGTGTGTAAGGGTGAGGTGGAGTATGTGAATGTTCGGTGTGAGTCCTGAGTGCTAGGTGCTCCTGATGGGTGAGTGATGGGGGTGTGGTACATTGAGCAGTGTGAGATGTTGGTGATGTTGGGGGTAGGAGATGCCATTTGGAGATGAAGTCACTGACATCGAACACCCGTGTGAGCTCATTAAACTTCTTCTGGCACTGCTGCCACGTCCTCGGGCCCACACCTCTTGCATTGACATCCCTGGCCACCTTCTCCCAGTCCCTTCAGAGAGCGTTACTTGAGGGCCTCGGCCGCACGCCATGGAAACATGGCCTCTTTCCTCCTGTCACCCTACATGACTAAGGCCTCCAGCACCACATCCGTGAACTGCAAAGCCCTCTATAGTTTTTTAGTTTTAGAGTTTGAGACACAGCACTGAAACAGGCCTTTGGCCCACCGAGTCTGTGCCGATCATCAACCAGCCATTTATACTAATCCTACACTAATTCCATATTCCTACCACATATTCCTACCTGTCCCTATATTTCCCTACCACCTACCTATACTAGGGGCAATTTATAATGGGAAATTAACCTATCAACCTGCAAGTCTTTGGCATGTGAGAGGAAACCGCAGCACCCGGAGGAATCCCACGCAGACACAGGGAGAACTTGCAAACTCCACACAGGCAGTACCCAGAATTGAACCCGGGTCGCTGGAGCTGTTAGGCTGCAGTGATAACCACTGCCCCACTGTGCCGCCCTAATGTTCCATTTACCTTGTTTCCAATTGCAGAATTCACAGTCAGCACACGCAGCCTCCTGTGATTCAGTGCAGCTTCCCTTTAAGAGGGACAGACTGCCTTTAAAAGCTGAATGCTGGCTGAAACACGAGCCAGCCTCACACACAGTTCTGTCCCAGTTAACAGTGCAGACAGACAGCAGTGCGGGTCACCCTGGCAGCAAGTAGAATTCATGGAAATGAGGGGACAGCAGAGCTTTGTGTGTCACCTGCCTCAACAAGAACGGGCACGGGCAGATCATGAATCACAAACCCGACGCGCAGAAGGAGGATATTCGGCCCATTGTGTTCGTGCAGTCTCTTTGAAAGAGATATCTAATTAGTTCCTCTCCCCTCCTCTTGCCCCACACTCCAGCTTTTTTAATTCCAATTCATGTATTTGCTGAATTCTCTTTTGAAAGATATTATTGAACCTGCTTCCACCATGTTTTCAGGCAGTGAATTCCAGATCCCAACAACTTGCTGTGTAAGAAAATTCTCCTGATTTCACCTCTGGTTCTTTGTCAATTACCTTCAATCTGTGTCTTCTTAATGCAGAACTTTCTGACACTGGAAACAGTTTCACATTAATTACTCTATCAAAACCCTTCATGATTTTGAATTCGATATTAAATCTCCCCTTACCCTTCACTGCTCTAAAGAGAACAATCCCAGCTTTTCCAATCTCTCCACGTAACTGAATTCCCAGGTCCCTGGTACCATTCTAGTAAATCATCTCTGTATCTTCACTAAGTCCTTGACATCCTTACCAAAGTGTGGTGATCAGAATTGGACACAATTGTCCAGCTGGGACCTAACCAATGATGTATAAAAATCAGCATTTCCTCCTGAGTTTTATTACTCTGTGCCTCTCTCTCTAACACCAAGGACACTACATGCTACCTTCAAAGATCTGTGTGTGTACACCCCCAGTTCTCTCTAATCCTGCACCCACTTTATAATGGTACCATTGAGTTTATATTGTTTCTCCTCATATTTCCTACCCAAATGTCTCACTTCACACTTCACTGTGTTAAATTACATCTGCCATGTTCCTGTACATTTCACCAGTCAGTCTCTGTCCTGCTGAAGTCTGTTACTATCCTTCACACTGTTTATTACCATTTCTGAGTTTCCTGTCATCTGGAAACTTTGACATTATCCCGTCTGTACACAAGCGCATTACATTAACATACAGCAACAGTGATCCCAACAGTGACCCTGGGGAACCCCACTGTGTACTTCCCTCCAGACCGAACAACAACCATTCTCCAATACTCTCCGTTTTCTGTCACGGAGCTAAGTTCCTGCTTGCTGGCATTGAAAATAAAAAAAAGGACTTCCATTTATGTAACGCCTTTATGACCACTGCATGTCCCAAAGCGATTTACAACCAACGCGTACCTTTTAATGTTTAGTCAGTCTTGTAATGTAGGAAAAACACAGCCAATTTCCGCACAGCAAGATCCCACAAGTAGCAGTGTGATCATGATCAGATCTCTTTTTGTGATGTTGAATTGAGGGGTAAATGTTGACCAGGACACTGGGAATAATTCACCTGACCTTCTAAATAATTCCATGGGATCTTTCCATCCCATGAGTGGGCAGACGGGGCCTGGCTTTACCTTTTCTTTGATAAGGCGGCACCTCTGACTGTGCAGCACTCCCTCAGTACTGCACCGCAGCGTCAGCCTTGATTCTTGTGATCAAGTCCTGCAGTGACATTTGATCCTTGAAGCTTGTGATTGAAAGGGGAGAGAGCTACAAACTGAGTCACTGCTGGCATTGACCCTTTAATCCCATGTGTTTCTAATTCGGTGACACTGCTGTTATGTGGTACTTTCTCAAACACCTGTTGAAAGGATAGGAATATTGGGAAAGTACAGACAGGAACAATCATAGAATCATAGAATTGCGCAGCCCTGAATGATGTTATTCTGCCCATCAATTCAGTGCTGGCCCTTTCAAAGAGCAATCCAGTTACTCCCACTCCCTGACTCTTTCACTATATCCTAACATTTTTTCGGCTTCAGATATTTATCCAATTCCCATTTGGGATCTACTATTGAATCTGGATCCATCAGTCTATCAGACATTGCATTCCAAATCCAAACCACTCAGAAACAAAAATCCTCATGTCTGCTTCTTTTACCAATCACCTTAAAACTGTGTCTCTGGTTAGCGGTCGCTTGGACATTGGAAACAGTTTCTCTTTATTTAATTTATCTAAACCCTTCCTAATGTTAAACACCTCAATGAAATCTCCTCTGTGAGTTCTCTGCTCTAAGCAGAACAATCCCAAATACATAACTGTAATCCCTCATGCCTGGACAAGTTCTAGTAAAACAGTTCTGTCACCTCTCCAAAGGCTTCATGTCCTTCCTAAAGTGTGGTTCCCAGTATTCGACACAAGACTTCAGGTGCAGCTGAACTAGTATTTTATAAATGTTTCACATGATGTCCTTGCTTTTGTTCATTTTGCCTCTTTTTAGAAAACCTGGGATCCCATATATTTATTAACTGTTTCGCTGCCCTTTCGTGCCAGCTTCAAAGATTTGTGTACAAACACCCCAGGTGTCTCTGTTATTTCACCACCTTTATAGTTGTACCATTTAACTTGTATTGTCTCTCCTCATTCATCCTTTCAAAATGTATTACCTCATACATCTGCAATGCCAATTAAATATTGAGAAGATTGAAGCCATTGTTTTCTGTCTCTGCTCCAAACATTTCCCAGCTACACACTCCATCCTGCTCCTTTGTAAATGCTTGAGACGAAGTCACACTGTTCAGAAACGTGGGTGCATAGTTAACCTTGAGATGCCTGGCGATGGGCTTCCGACCAAATATTCACACCATCAGTAAAACGGTTTATTTCCACCCTTGGTGGAGTTGCATTGCTGGTTAAAAACGAAATTAACGCAATAGTGAGGAAGGATATTAGCTCTGATGATGTGGAGTCTGTATGGGAAGAGCTGAGAAACACTAAGGGGCAAAAAACGTTAGTGGGTGTTATATATAGACCCCCAAACTGTGGTGGTGATGTGGGAATGGTCTTGAACAGGAAATTAGAGATGCATGCGATAAAGCAACATCTGTAATTATGGGTGAGTTTAATCTGCATATAGATTGGTCAAATCAAATTTGTCACAATAACGTCAAGGAGGAATTCATGGAATGTATATGGGATAGTTTTCTGCACCAATACGTTGAGGAACCAACCAGAGAACAGGCCATAATAAAAGCAAAATACTGCGGATGCTGGAAATCTGAAATAAAAACAAGAAATGCTGGAATCACTCAGCAGGTCTGGCAGCATCTGTGGAAAGAGAAGCAGAGTTAACGTTTCGGGTCAGTGACCCTTCTTCGGAACTGACAAATATTAGAAAAGTCACAAATTAAAAGCAAGTGAGGTGGGGGTGGGGCAAGAGATAACAAAGGAGTCGGTGCAGATTGGACCAGGCCACATAGCTGACCAAAAGGTCACGGAGCAAAGGCAAACAATATGTTAATGGTGTGTTGAAAGACAAAGCATTCGTACAGATTAGGTGTAAATACACTGAATATTGAACATCAGCAAGTGCAAACCTGATAAAAAAAACCTGGAAAAAAACAGTGGGTCAGCAAACTGAACAAACTAAGATGAAATGAAATAAATGCAAAAAAAGATTGTAAAAAATGTAAAAAAGAATGTAAAGAAAGGAAGAAAAAATAACTAAAAATGCAAGTAAAGTGGGGGGCTGTCATGCTCTGAAATTATTGAACTCAATGTTCAGTCCGGCAGGCTGTAGTGTGCCTAATCGGTAGATGAGATGCTGTTCCTCGAGCTTGCGTTGATGTTCACTGGAACACTGCAGCAATCCCAGGACAGAGATGTGAGCATGAGAGCAGGGGGGATTGTCTGCAGGGGGGAGTTGCAAGCTGATTGGTTGGGTGAGTAGCAGCTGTTAGTGCATGTCGATATCTTTAAAAAAGTGAAAAGTTTATTTCTGTGGAAAAGAAACTCTGGTGATCAGGTGAGTACTACTGAAGTGTTTCTTTTTTTAAATTATTAAGAACCTTAGATTGAAGTGGGCAGAACAAGGCCCCTCATGTAATTCGTATTTTTTTTAAATTAAGGGTGTAACTAATTAATCTAAGGGTAGGTCATGACAGGAGAGTTCAGCCCCATGATCTGCTCCTCCTGCCCTCTGTGGGAAATCAGGGACGCTTCCAGTGTCCCTGGTGACCATGTGTGCAGGAAGTGTATCCATCTGCAGCTGCTGGTTACCCACATTACGGAGATGGAGCTGCAGGTGAAATCACTGTGGAGCATCCATAATGCTGAGGAAGTCGTGGATAACATGCTTAGCGAGGTGGTCACACCGCAGGTAATAGCTGCACAGGCAGAAAAGCGATGGGTGACCACCAGACAGAGTAGTAGGCACAGGCATGTAGTGCAGGAGTCCCCTGTGGCCACCACCTCTCAAACAGATAGACCGCTTTGGATACTGTGGGGGGATGACTTCCCAGGGGAAAGCGGCAACAGCCAGGCCCGTGGGACCACAGAGGGCTCTGCTGCACAGCAGGGGAGGAAAAGGGGTGGAAGAGCTATCATGATAGGGGATTCTATCGTAGGGGGTGCAGGTAGGCGTTTCTGTGGCCGCAAAAGAGGCACCAGGATGATATGTTGCCTCCCTGCTGCTCGGGTCATGGATGTCTCGGAGTGGCTGCAGAAAATTCTGAAAGGGGAGAGTGAGCAGCCAGAGGTCGTGGCCCATATTGGGGCTAACGATATACACAGGAAGAGAGATAAGGTCCTGCACAGTGAATATAGGGAGTTAGGCAGAAGGTTAAAAAGTAGAACCTCTAGGGATAGTCTCAGGATTTGGCCTAATCATCAGCCTCAAGAAAACGAACATCATGGGACAGGATGTCAGAAATGCTCCATCCATCAATATTGGCGACCACGCTCTGGAAGTGGTTCAAGAGTTCACCAACCTAGGCTCAACTATCACCAGTAACCTGTCTCTAGATGCAGAAATGTCTGGCGTTTGCAAGTTCTCCCTGTGTCTGCGTGGGTTTCCTCCGGGTGCTCCGGTTTCCTCCCACATGCCAAAGACTTGCAGGTTGATAGGTAAATTGGCCATTATAAAATTGCTCCTAGTGGAGGTAGGTGGTAGGGAAATATAGGGACAGTTGGGGATGTGGTTGGAATATGGGATTAGTGTAGGATTGGTATCAGTGGGTGGTTGATGGTCGGCACAGACTCGGTGGGCCGAAGGGCCTGTTTCAGTGCTGTATCTCTAAAATAAAATCAACAACGCATGGGAAAAGCTACCACTGCTATGTCCAGACTGGCCAAGAGAGTGTTGAAAAAGGCGCACTGACAAAGAACACAAAACTCTGAGTGTATCAAGCCTGTGTCCTCAGTACCTTGCTCAATGGCAGCAAGGCCTGGACAACGTATATCAGCCAACAGCGACGTGTCAATTCATTCCATCTTCGCTGCCTCTGGAGAATACTTGGTATCAGGTGGCAGGACCGTATTTCCAACACAGAAGTCCTCGAGGCGGCCAACATCCCCAGCTTATACACACTACTGAGTCAGTGGCGCTTGAGATGGCTTGGCCATGTCAGCCGCATGGAAGTTGGCAGGATCCCCAGGGACACATTGTACAGCGAGCTCGCCACTGGTATCAGACCCACCGGCCGTCCATTTCTCCGCTTTAAAGACGTCTGCAAACGCGACATGAATCCTTTGACAGAGATCACAAGTTGCGGGAGTCAGTTGCCAGCGATCGCCTGATCTGGCGGGCAGGGCTAAAGTGTGGCGAGTCGAAGAGACTTAGCAGTTGGCAGGAAAAAAGACAGAAGTACAAAGGGAGAGCCAACTGTGTAACAGCCCCGACAAACACATTTTTCTGCAGCATCTGTGGAAGAGCCTGTCCCTCTAGAATACGCCTTTATCGCCACTAGAGGCGCTGCACCACACACCACTGACCACCTCCAGGCGCTTATCCATTGTTTCTCGAGACAAGGAGGCCAAAGAAGAAGAAGAATCTCAGGATTACTCCCTGTGCCACGTGCTAGTGAGGGTAGGAATAGGAGGATTAGGCAAATGAATGTGTGGCTGAAGAGCTGGTGTAGGTGGGAGAGCTTCAGCTACTTGGATGATTGGGATCTCTTCTGGTGCAGAGGTGACCTGTACAAAAGGGTCAGGTTGCGTCTAAACTGGAAGGGGACCAATATCCTTGCGGGGAGGTATGTTAGTACTACTCGGGAGGGTTTAAACTAGTCTTGCAGGGGGATAGGACTCAAAGTAGTAGTCTCTCCGATGAGATAGTTGAGGTAAATGTAGAGGTTAATGCAAGAAAGTCCAGTAGGCAGGCCGGGCAGGGGCCGGACAGGGAGCGTGGAAGATCTGGTAGGCTAAACTGCATGTACTTTAATGTAAGAGGCCTTACAGATAAGGCAGATGAACTCAGAGCATGGGTCAGTAGATGGGATTGTGATATTGTAGCTATTACAGAAACGTGGTTGAGGGATAGGTAAGACTGGCAGCTCAATGTTACGGGGTACCGATGCTTCAGGTGGAGTTAAGAGAGGATGGGGAGTTGCACTATTGATTAGGGAGCGCATCACGGCAGTAGTTAGAGAGGATATCCCGGGGGGAACGTCCAGTGAGGCCATATGAGTAGAGCTTCGAAATAAGCAAGCGGTGATCACTTTGATGGGATTATACTATAGGCCCCCCAATAGTCAGAGGGAATTGGAGGAGCATATATGTAGGGAAATCACAGGCAGGTGTAGGAATTATAAGGTTGTAATAGTAAGTGATTTTAACTTCCCTAATATTGACTGGGACTGGCTTAGTGCTAAGGGATCAGATGGGCAAGAATTTGTTAAGTGTGACCAGGATAGTTTTCTGAAGCAGTATGTTGATGGCCCTACGAGAGAAAAGGCTGCACTCGACCTCCTCTTAGGAAATGAAGATGGGCAGGTAGATGATGTGTCAGTGGGGGAGCACTTTGGGACCAGTGACCATAACTCTATAAGCTTCAAGATAGTTTTGGAAGAGGATAGGACTGGTCCTCAGGTTGAAGTCCCAAATTTGAGGAAGATTAATTTCGATGGCATCAGACAGGAACTCTCAGAAGCTGAATGGAAGGGGCTGTTTACAGGTAAAGGGACGTCTGGCAAGTGGGAGGCTTTTAAAAGTGAGAAAGGAATAGTTATGGGCTGGCATATTCCTGTTAGATGCAAAGGCAAGGCTGGCAAGTTTAGGGAACCTTGGTTGACAAGGGATGTCGAGGGTCTCCTCAGGACAAAGAAGGAGGCATATGTCAGGTATAGACAGCGGGGATCAAACGAGTCCCTCGAGGAGTATAGGGGATGTAGGACTACACTTAAGAAGGAAATTACGAGGGTGAAAAGGGGCCATGAGATTTCGCTGGCAGATAAGCTAAAGGAGAATCCTAAAATATTCTATAAGTATATTGAGAGGAAAAGGGACGCTCGGGAGAGAGTAGGTCCCCTAAAGGAACAGTGTGGTAATCTATGTGTGGAGCCACGGGAAATGGGCGAGGTCTTAAATGAATACTTCGCATCTGTATTTACCATGGAGATGACATGGAAGCTAGTGATTTCAAGGGAGGGAACAGCAATATCCTGGAGCATATCAACATTACAAAGGAGGAGGTGTTGGAGGTTTTGAAGCGCATTAAGGTGGATAAACCCCCCAACGCCTGACCAGGTGTATCCTGGGATGCTATGGGTAGAAAGGGAGGATATTTCTGGAGCCCGAGCAGAGAGTTTTGCATTATCGTTAGCCACGGGTGAGATACCGGAAGACTGGAGGATAGCTAATGCTGTGCCTTTATTTAAGAAGGGCAGCAGTGATAAGCCAGGGAACTACAGGCCGGTGACCCTTACATGAGTGATGGGAAAGTTATTGGAAGGGATTCTGACAGACAGGATTTATTTGCATCTGGAAAGGCAACGTCTGATTCGGGATAGTCAGCATTGCTTTGTGCATGGGAATCATGTCTCACGAATTTGATTGAGTTTTTTGAGGAGGTGACCAAGAGGATTGACGAAGGCAGGGCGATGGACGTTGTTTACATTGACTTTAGCAAGGCCTTTGACAAGGTCCCACATGGTCGGCTGGTCCAGAAGGTTCGAACACATGGGGTCCAGGGTGTGCTAGCCAATTGGATACAACATTGGCTTGGTAATAGGAGGCAGAGGGTGGAACTGGAGGGTTGTTTTTTCGATTGGAGGCCGGTGACAAGTGGTGTGCCGCAGGGATCGGTTCTGGGCCCTCGTTTGTTTGTCATATATATTAATGACTTGGATGTGAATGTAGGGGGCATGATTGGTAAGTTTGCAGATGATACAAAAATTGATGGAATAGTAGAAAGTGAAGAAGGTTGTCTAAGGTTACAACAGGATATAGATAAACTTGGAAAGTGGGCAATGGATTGGCAAATGGAATTTAACACAAATAAGTGTGAAGTGATGCATTTTGGGAAGTTAAACCAGGGCAGGACATATACAGTGAATGACAGGGCCTGGGGAGTGTTGTTGAGCAGCGAGACCTTGGGGTGCAAGTACATAGTACCATGATAGTGGCAACACAGCTCGGCAGAGTTGTGAAGAAGGTGTATGGCATGCTTGTCTTCATCAACTGCGCATGGTGTACAAGAGTTGGGATGTCATGTTGCAGTTGTACATAACATTGGTTAGGCCGCATTTGGAGTACTGTGTGCATTTCTGGTCACTGCACTATAGGAAAGATGTGATTAAGCTAGAGAGGGTGCAGAAAAGATTCATAAGGATGTTGCCTGGTTTGGAGGGCTTGAGTTATGAAGAGAGATTGGATAGGCTGGGTCTGTTTTCCCAGGAGCGAAGACAGCTGAGAGGGGACATTATAGAGGTATATAAAATTATGAGAGGCATAGATGGGCAGATATCCAGAGTCTGTTTCCCATGGTAGGGGTGACTAAAACTGGAGGGCATAAATTAAAGGTGAGATAGAGGAGGTGTAAAGGGGATCAAAGGGGTAATTTTTTCCAAAAATAATAATGGGTATCTGGAATGAGCTGCCAGAGGAGGTGGTGGAGGCAGGAACAGCAGCAACATTTAAGAGGTATCTGGACAGGTATTTGAATGAGCAAGGCATAGACGGATATGGAATTAATGCAGGCACGTGGAATTAGTATAGATAGGCATTATGGTCGGCATGGACGCAGTGGGCCGAATGGCCTGTTTCTATGCTGTACGACTCTGTGACTCTCAGATGGAGAGTGACATAGTTGATTCTGAGACTAGGATCGTGAATCTTAATAAAGGAAAGTATGAAGGTATGAGGCACGAGTTGGCAATGATGGATTGGAAACGTTACTTAAAGGGATGATGGTGGATTGGCAATGGCAATATTCAAAGAGCACATGGATGAACTGCAACAATTGTTTACTCCTGTCTGGCACAAAGGTAAAATGGGAAAGGTAGCCAAACCATGGCTTAGAAGGAAAATTAGAGATAGTATTAGATCCACGGAAGAGGCATATACATTCGACAGAAAGGAATAACAGACAAGAACAAAGAACAAAGAACAAAGATAATTACAGCACAGGAACAGGCCCTTCGGCCCTCCAAGCCTGCGCCGATCCAGATCCTCTCTCTAAACATGTCGCCTATTTTCTAAGGTTCTGTATCTCTTTTCTTCCTGCCCATTCATGTATCTGTCTAGATACATCTTAAAAGACGCCATCGTGCCCGCATCTACCACCTCCGCTGGCAATGCGTTCCAGGTGCCCACCACCCTCTGCGTAAAGAACTTTCCACGCATATCCCCCCTAAACTTTTCCCCTTTCACTTTGAACTCGTGTCCTCTAGTAATTGAAACCCCCACTCTGGGAAAAAGCCTCTTGCTATCCACCCTGTCTATACCTCTCATGATTTTGTACACCTCAATCAGGTCCCCCCTCAACCTCCGTCTTTCTAATGAAAATAATCCTAATCTACTCAACCTCTCTTCATAGCTAGCGCCCTCCATACCAGGCAACATCCTGGTGAACCTCCTCTGCACCCTCTCCAAAGCATCCACATCCTTTTGATAATGTGGCGACCAGAACTGTACGCAGTATTCCAAATGTGGCCGAACCAAAGTCCTATACAACTGTAACATGACCTGCCAACTCTTGTACTCAATGCCCCGTCCGATGAAGGAAAGCATGCCGTATGCCTTCTTGACCACTCTATTTACCTGCGTTGCCACCTTCAGGGAACAGTGGACCTGAACACCCAGATCTCTCTGGACATCAATTTTCCCCAGGACATTTCCATTTACTGTATAGTTCACTCTTGAATTGGATCTTCCAAAATGCATCACCTCGCATTTGCCCTGATTGAACTCCGTCTGCCATTTCTCTGCCCAACTCTCCAATCTATCTATATTCTGCTGTATTCTCTGACAGTCCCCTTCACTATCTGCTACTCCACCAATCTTAGTGTCGTCTGCAGACTTGCTAATCAGTCCACCTATACTTTCCTCCAAATCATTTATGTATATCACAAACAACAGTGGTCCCAGCACGGATCCCTGTGGAACACCACTGGTCACACGTCTCCATTTTGAGAAACTCCCTTTTACTGCTACTCTCTGTCTCCTGTTGCCCAGCCAGTTCTTTATCCATCTAGCTAGTACACCTTGGACCCCAAGCGCCTTCACTTTCTCCATCAGCCTGCCATGGGGAACCTTATCAAACGCCTTACTGAAGTCCATGTATATGACATCGACAGCCCTTCCCTCATCAATCAACTTTGTCACTTCCTCAAAGAATTCTATTAAGTTGGTAAGACATGACCTTCCCTGCACAAAACAATGTTGCCTATCACTGATGAGCCCATTTTCTTCCAAATGGGAATAGATCCTATCCCTCAGTATCTTCTCCAGCAGCTTCCCTACCACTGACGTCAGGCTCACCGGTCTATAATTACCTGGATTATCCCTGCTACCCTTCTTAAACAAGGGGACAACACTAGCAATTCTCCAGTCCTCCGGGACCTCACCCGTGTTTAAGGATGCTGCAAAGATATCTGTTAAGGCCCCAGCTATTTCCTCTCTCGCTTCCCTCAGTAACCTGGGATAGATCCCATCCGGACCTGGGGACTTGTCCACCTTAATGCCCTTGAGAATACCCAACACTTCCTCCCTCCTTATGCCGACTTGACCTAGAGTAATCAAACATCTGTTCCTAACCTCAACATCCGTCATGTCCCTCTCCTCGGTGAATACCGATGCAAAGTACTCGTTTAGAATCTCACCCATTTTCTCTGAGTCCAAGCATAACATTCCTCCTTTGTCCTTTAGTGGGCCAATCCTTTCTCTAGTTACCCTCTTGCTCCTTATATATGAATAAAAGGCTTTGGGATTTTCCTTAACCCTGTTTGCTAAAAATATTTCATGACCCCTTTTAGCCCTCTTAATTCCTCGTTTCAGATTGGTCCTACATTCCCGATATTCTTTCAAAGCTTCGTCTTTCATCAGCCGCCTAGACCTTATGTATGCTTCCTTTTTCCTCTTAGCTAGTCTCACAATTTCACCTGTCATCCATGGTTCCCTGATCTTGCCATTTCTATCCCTCATTTTCACAGGAACATGTCTCTCCTGCACGCTAATCAACCTCTCTTTAAAAGCCTCCCACATATCACATGTGGATTTACCTTCAAACAGCTGCTCCCAATCTGCATTTCCCAGCTCCTGCCGAATTTTGGTATAGTTGGCCTTCCCCCAATTTAGCACTCTTCCTTTAGGACCACTCTCGTCTTTGTCCATGAGTATTTTAAAGCTTACGGAATTGTGATCACTATTCCCAAAGTAGTCCCCTACTGAAACTTCAACAACCTGGCCGGGCTCATTCCCCAACACCAGGTCCAGTATGGCCCCTTCCCGAGTTGGACTATTTACATACTGCTCTAGAAAACCCTCCTGGATGCTCCTTACAAATTCTGCTCCATCTGGACCTCTAACACTAAGCGAATCCCAGTCAATGTTGGGAAAATTAAAATCTCCTATCACCACCATCCTGTTGCTCCTACATCTTTCCATAATCTGTTTACATATTTGTACCTCTATCTCACGCTCGCTGTTGGGAGGCCTGTAGTACAGCCCCAACATTGTTACCGCACCCTTCCTATTTCTGAGTTCAGTCCATATTGCCTCACTGCTCGAGTCCTCCATAGTGCCCTCCTTCAGCACAGCTGTGATATCCTCTTTGACCAGTAATGCAACTCCTCCACCCCTTTTACCTCCCTCTCTATCCCGCCTGAAGCATCGATATCCTGGGATATTTAGTTGCCAATCATGCCCTTCCCTCAACCAAGTCTCAGTAATAGCAATAACATCATACTCCCAGGTACTAATCCAAGCCCTAAGTTCATCTGCCTTACCTACTACACTTCTTGCATTAAAACAAATGCACCTCAGACCACCAGTCCCTTTATATTCATCATCTGCTCCCTGCCTGCTCTTCCCCTTAGTCACACTGACTTCATTATCTAGTTCCTTAGAGGCTTTTGTTACTACCTCCTGACTGTCAACTGACCTCCATTGGTTCCCATCCCCCTGCCACATTAGTTTAAACCCTCCCCAACAGCATTAGCAAAAGCACCTCCAAGGACATTGGTTCCAGTCCGGCCCAGGTGTAGACCGTCCAATTTGTAATAGTCCCACCTCCCCCAGAACCGGTCCCAATGTCCCAAAAATCTGAACCCTTCCCTCCTGCACCATCTCTCAAGCCACGCATTCATCCGGTCTATTCTTTCATTTTTACTCTGACTATCACGTGGCACTGGTAGTAATCCTGAGATTACTACCTCTGAGGACCTACTTTTTAACTTGGCTCCTAACTCCCTAAACTCTGCTTGTAGGACCTCATCCCGTTTTTTACCTATATCATTAGTGCCTATGTGCACAATGACAACTGGCTGTTCACCCTCCCCCTTTAGAATGTTCTGCAGCCGATCTGAGACATCCCTGACCCGTGCACCTGGGAGGCAACATACCATTCGGGAGCCTCGTTTTCGACCACAGAACCGCCTATCTACTCCCCTTACAATCGAATCCCCTACGACTATAGCCCTTCCACTCTTTTTCCAGCCCTTCTGAACAGCAGAGCCAGCCACGGTGCCATGGACCTGGCTACTGCTGCCTTCCCCTGGTGAGGCATCTCCCTCAACAGTATCCAAAACGGTATACTTGTTTTGGAGGGAGATGACCGCAGGGGACTCCTGCGCTGCCTTCCTGCTCTTTCTCTGCCTTTTGGTGACCCATTCCCTTTCTCCCTCAGCAATCCTAATCTGCGGTGTGACCAATTCACTAAACGTGCTATCCACGACCTCCTCAGCATCGCGCATGCTCCAAAGTGAGTCCATCCGCAGCTCGAGAGCCGTCATGCAGTCTAACAAGAGCTGCAGTTGGACACACTTCCTGCACGTGAAGGAGTCAGGGACATCAGCCATGTCCCTGAGCTCCCACATTGAGCAAGAGGAGCATGACACGGGTCTGAGATCTCCTGCCATTTTTAATCTTAAGCTTAACTTAGTTAAATGAAAAAGGAACGAAAAGTTTTACCAATCACAATAAAACCAGAGAAATCGAAAAAGCCTTACCTTATAAACACCCCACCGATTCCTTTTTTTTTGGTTAGAGGAGGAGGGCGGGTGGGAGACACGACAAGTGTGGTGTCTCGGGTTCAGAAACCGCCCAAGTATATAGTGTTTTACTTACCCAGCAGTCCCCTGGCCTCCGCCGAAAAACAAAAGGAAATTAAATTTACTTTCAAACTGACCTTCCCAGCTGCTCACTCGCTCACACTCTGCTCCCGAAAAAGCTGCTGCAATGAAAGGAAAGTTATTTTAAACCGCCCAAATATATAGTGTTTTACTTACCCAGCAGCCCCCTGGCCTCCACCGAAAAACAAAAGTAAATTAAATTTACTTTCAAACTGACCTTCCCAGCTGCTCACTCGCTCACACTCTGCTCCCGAAAAAGCTGCTGCAATGAAAGGAAAGTTATTTTAAACCGCCCAAATATATAGTGTTTTACTTACCCAGCAGCCCCCTGGCCTCCGCCGAAAAACAAAAGGAAATTAAATTTACTTTCAAACTGACCTTCCCAGTTGCTCACTCGCTCACACTCTGCTCCCGAAAAAGCTGCTGCAATGAAAGGCCTGAGGATTGGGAGCAATTTAGAATTCAGCAAAGGAGGACCAAGGGATTTATTAAGAAGGGGAAAATAAAGTACACGAGTAAGCTTGCGGGGAACATACAACCTGACTGTAAAGGTTTCTGTAGGTATGTGAAGAGGAAAGGATTGGTTAAGACAAATGTAGGTCCTTACAGTTAGAAACATGGGAATTTATTATGGGAAACAAATAAATGGCTAACCAACTAAATGCATACTCTGATTCTGTCTTCACAAAGGATGGCACAAATATCTTACCAGAAATGTTGGGGAACACAGGGTTTAGTGAGAGGAAGGAACCGAAGGAAATCAGTATTAGTAAAGAAATTGTGTTGGGGAAGTTGATGGTATTGAAGGCCGATAAATCCTCAGGGCCTGAAAATCTACATCCCACATTACTTAAAGAAGTGACCCTAGAAATAGTGGATGCTTTGGTGGTCATCTTTCAAGATTCTATAGACGTTGGAACAGTTCCAGCTGATTGGAGGGCAGCTAATGTAACCCCACCATTTAAAAAGGGAGGTAGAAATAAAGCAGGGCATTATAAACAAGTCAGCCTGACGTCGGTAGTGGGGAAAATTCAAGAGTCCATTATCAAAGCTTTTATGGCAGAGCACTTGGAGAACAGTGTTAGAATCGGATAGAGTCAGCATGGATTTACGAAAGGGAAATCATGCTTGATAAATCTATCAGAATATTCGAGTATGTAACTAATAGAGTGGATGAGGGGGAGTCAGAGAATGTGGTTTATTTGGACTTTAAGAAGGCTTTCGACAAAGTCCCACATAAGAGATTAGTGTGTAAAATTAAAGCGCATGGGATTAGTGGTAGTATATTACGATAGATAGAAAATTGGTTGGCAGATGGTAAAAAAGAGTAGTGATAAACGGATCTTTTTCCAAAAGGCAGGCAGTGATTAGTGGCGTACCCCAGGGACCGGCGCTAGGCCCCCAGCTATTCACACTCTATATTAATGATTTAGATGCGGGAACGAAATGTAATATCTCCAAATTTTCAGAAGACACAAAACTGGGTGGGAGGGTGAGTTGTGAGGAGGATGCAGAGAGGCTTCAGGGTGATTTGGACAAGTTGAGTGAGTGGGCTATTGCATGGCAGAAGCAGTATAATGTGAATAAATGTGAGGTTATCCACTTTCTTAGCAAAAACAGGAAGGCAGATTATTATGTGAAGTGCTATAAACTGAGAGAGGGGAATATGCAACGAGACCTGGGTGTTCTCGTACACCAGTCACTGAAGGTAAGCATGCAGGTGCAACAGGCGGTAGAAAAAGGCGAATGTTATGTTGGCCTTCATCGAGACAGGATTCGAGTACAGGAGCAGGGATGTCTTCCTGCAATTATACAGGGCCTTGGTGAGGCCGCACCTGGAATATTTTGTGCAGTTGTGGTCTCCTTCTCCGAGAAAGGATGTTCCTGCTTTAGAGAGAGTGCAACAAAGGTTTATCAGACTGATTCCTGGGATGGCGGGACTGATGTATGAGGAGAGTTAGGATTATATTCGCTGGAGTTCAGAAGAGTGAAGAGGGATCTCATAGAAACCTATAAAATTCTAACAGGAAGGATGCTCCCGATGGTGGGGGAGTCCAGAACCAGGGGTCATAGTCGAAGGATATGGGGTAAACTTTTCAGGACTGAAATGAGGAGAAATTTCAACACCCAGAGAGTGGTGAGCCAGTAAAATTACGTCAGCACTCCCATGTCCAAGAAGGATTGGAATATGCTGGCCAGTGCCTCTGCTACTTCCACCATTCCATCCCTCAGCAACCCACATGCATCCCATCCAGACTGGGTAAATGATCTCCTTTATTGTGGTACAAAAAGTGCTGTATTGAAAAGGGTTATCTGAATCTGTTTGTTCAGTGACTGCAAATAATGTCAGTCTCCATGGACCCTAATTGTGTCACTGGAGGTTTGCCATCTTCTCTTAATAAGGGGCTCCCATGTGTTGTCCCACAGTTTCAGCCGGAACATCAAACCCGGCAAAACAGAGATCAGCGGCTCCAGAGAGAGAGAAAGGATAGATCAGAATCTGAGAACAAATGACTGGAATGTTACATCACTTGGTCAGAATCTGAGAACAATAGATTTGAATGTTCCAACAATGGGTCAGAATCTGAGAACAATAGATTGGAATGTTACAACAATGGGTCAGAATCTGAGAACAATAGATTGGAATGTTACAACAATGGACAGGAGTTTATCCTCGGATCTTTACTACCTTTCTACATATTATGATTGGATGTCATTAAACACTCGTATGCGTCTCGCACTGAAGATTATTCAATACATTTACTATCCCAGCCTGGCTATTATTGCTGTCCCTGGTAAGTCTCTCCATCTAGATATTAATTCTATAAACCAAGTCTAACAGCATTACTGCTCCTGTAATTTACTCTGCACTTTTTGCTGCCGTTGTATTCCTGGTGAATATGTCCAGCTATCAGCTCTATAAACCATTGCCAACTTTATTGGATTTCTTGACATTTGCTCTCTCATCTTTACTACTGTTGCTGTCTCTATTTCCCGGTAGGGCATTGAAAACCCCGTTTCACTGAAATACTGTTCTGTTATGTAAATTTTGGGAATACTGAAGCCAGTGTCATTGGTCTCCATGACAAACTCCATCCCCTATCTGCGAAACAAATACACCACCCTGCCCAATATCTGAGGCTGAACCAGACTGTTTGCAATCGGTGTGTTCTATTTAAACCTGAGCTGAGTCCATCTCCATAATCTCTCCATTGCCAACCCTGTCTACGACAACCTCTGTAATATCCCCCATCTCCACCTCTGTCTCAGCCAATCTGCTGCATAAACCCTCACCTGTACCTTTGTTAAATCCACACTTAACTATTCCAATTCTATCCTGGTCACCCTCCCAGTTATAAACCTCCATAAACCACAGACCATGCAGAACTCTGCTGCCTGTATTCTAACTCACACCAAATCCCGATCACCCATCACCCCTGTGCTCACTGACCTACATTGGCTCCATGTCGGGCAGCACCTTAATTTTAATATAGTCATTCTTGTGTTTGAATCCCTCCATGGCCTCACCCCTCCAATTAGTCCCATTGTCCTGCCCATTCTCATATTCCTGAAAATGTTTTGACTTCAA
This sequence comes from Heterodontus francisci, assembly GCF_036365525.1. Taxonomy (NCBI): domain Eukaryota; kingdom Metazoa; phylum Chordata; class Chondrichthyes; order Heterodontiformes; family Heterodontidae; genus Heterodontus; species Heterodontus francisci. Next base: position 2,930,356 of record NW_027140852.1, read on the forward strand.
TCTTTTCTCATTAGTCCTTCTGAAGTGAATTCCTTTCACACTGTATCTGTCCCGAGCCACTATTTTAGACTCTACAGCACTACTGGTGCTGACGGTACAGAAGCTGGGATACATAGAGAGATGTGAACTGCACAACAGGGCACTTCTACTGCGGCCTGCACAATGCCCCAAGCTGGGCAGGGCTACAGCTCAATCGTACCATGTATGTGTTGTTGCGCTGAGGATGGTTTTGAATGTGTTGTCAATGTACCATCCCGTCAGCTTTGATGCACGTCTTTGAAACTTGGTGTGTACATGTCCACTGACCGCCTGTGTTAGTCACTCTCAGTTGAACACATATTCAGCAGCATGAGGAAGCCCATCTAGTATTATTTAAAAGGACCAGGCATCCAACTTACAGGTGAGGGGCGTTTGACTTACTTCTATTATTGTAAAGTTAGTGGAGGTGCTGTGGATGGTTTGTTGGAGGTTGTGTTGTGAGCTGCTGCAGACATTCAGGGAGGACAGAGGATTTGGTGACCCAACTCTGGACGAGGTATGGCCTATCAGGGGAAAACAGCAGCAGCCAGAGCAGCGGCACCACGGCTGGCACTGTTGCTCAGCAGGGAGGGACAAAGCGCAGAAGAGTAATAGTTATAGGGGACTCGATAGTCATGGGCACAGATAGGCGCTTCTGTGGACGTGAAAGAGACTACAGGATGGTATGTTGCCTCCCTGGTGCCAGGGTCAAGGATGTCTCTGAACAGACAGGGGGCATTCTGAAGGGGGGAAGGTGAACAGCCAGAGGTTGTGGTACACATCGGTACCAATGACATAGGCAGGAAGAGTGATGAGGTCCTGCAGGGTGAGTTTAGGGAGTTAGGTAGAAAGATAAGAAACAGGACTTCGAGGATTGTAATCTCTGGATTACTCCCTGTGCTACGTGCCAGTGAGGCTAGAAGTAGGAAGATAGTGCAGCTCTCCACGTGGCTGAGCAGCTGGTGTAGAAGGGAGGGTTTCAGATATCTGGACCATTGGGCTCTCTTCAGGGACAGATGGGACCTGTACAAGAAGGACGGGTTGCATGTAAACTGAAGGGGCACAAATATCCTTGCTGCAAGATTTGCTAGCATCACTCGGGAGGGTTTAAACTAGTGTGGCAGGCGGGTGGGAACCAGAGCAGTAGGACAGCTAGTGAAATAAATGAGGAGGACATAGTAAAGAAGGCCAGCAGGACTAAGAGGAAGAGCAGGCAGGGAGATGTTGCTGATCACAGCGGGACTGGTGTTCTGAAGTGCATTTGTTTCAAAGCGAGAAGTATAACAGGTAAGGCAGATGAACTTAGAGCTTGGATTAGTACTTGGAATTATGATGTTGTTGCTGTTGCAGAGACTTGGTTGAGGCAAGGGCAGGATTGGCAGCTAAATGTTCCAGGCTTTAGAAGCTTCAGGCGGGATTGAGGCGGATGTAAAAGGGGTGACGGAGTTGCATAACTGGTTAAGGAGAATATCACAGCTGTACTGCGGGAGGACAAATCAGAGGGGTCATGCAGCGAGGCAATATGGGTGGAGCTCAGGAATAGGAAGGGTGCAGTCACGATGTTGGGTGTTTACTACAGGCCTCCCAACAGCCAGCAGGAGGTAGAGGAGCAGATATGTAGGGAGATTTTGGAAAGATGTAAAGGTAACAGGGTTGCAGTGGTGGGTGATTTTAACTTCCACAATATTGACTGGGACTCGCTTAATGCTAGGTGCTTGGATGGGGCAGAATTTGTGAGTAACATCCAGGAGGGCTTCTTGAAACAGTATGCATATAGTCCAACTAGGGATGGGGCCATTCTGGACCTGTTGTTGGGGAATGAGCTCGGCCAGGTGGTCGAAGTTTCAGTGGGGGAGCATTCCCGGAACAGTGACCATAATTCCATAAGTTTTAAGGTACTTGTGGTTAAGGATAAGAGTACTCTTCAGGTGAAGGTGCTAAATTGGGAGAAGGCTAATTATAACAATATTAGGCAGGAACTGAAGAATTTAGATTGGGGGCGGCTGTTTAAGGGTAAATCAACATCTGACATGTGGGTGTCTTTCAAATGTCAGCTGATTAGTAGAATCCAGGACCAGCATGTTCCTGTGAGGAAGAAAGACAAGTTTGGCAAGTTTTGGGAAGACTGGATAACACGGGATATTGTGAGCCTCGTCAAAAAAAAAAGGAAGCATTTGTAAGGGCTGGATGGCTATGAACAGACGAAGCACATGAGGAATATAAAGACAGTAGGAAGGAACTTAAGCAAGGAGTCAGGAGGGCTAAAAGGGGTGATGAGAAGTCATTGGCAAACAGGATTAAGGAAAATCCCAAGGCCTTTTATGCATTTATAACGAGCAAGAAGGTAACCACGGAAAGGGTTGGCCCACTCAAGGACAGAGATGGGAATCTGTGCGTGGAGCCAGAGGAAATGGGCGAGGTGCGAAATGAGTACTTTGCATCAGTATTCACCAAAGCGAAGGACTTGGTGGATGATGAGCCGAGGGAAGGGAGTGCAGATAGTCTCAGTCATCTCATTATCAATAAGGAGGCGGTGTTGGGTGTCTCGCAAAGCAATAAGATAGATAAGTCTCCAGGGCCTGATGGGATCTACCCTAGAATACTGAGGGAGGGAAGGGAAGAAATTGCTGGGGCCTTGACAGAAATCTTTGCATCCTCATTGGCTACAGGTGAGGTCCCAGAGGACTGGAGAAAAGCCAATGTTGTTCCTTTGTTTAAGAAGGGTGGCAAGGATAATCCAGGATATTACAGGCCGGTGAGCCTTACGTCAGTGGTAGGGAAATTATTAGAGAGGATTCTTCAGGACAGGATTTACTCCCATTTGTAAACAAATGAACTTATTAGCGAGAGACAGCATGGTTTTGTGAAGGGGAGGCCGTGTCTTACAAATTTGATTGAGTTTTTTGAGGAAGTGACTAAGATGATTGATGAAGGAAGGGCAGTGGATGTTATCTATATGGACTTTATTAAAGCCTCTGACAAGGTCCCGCATGGCAGACTGGTACAAGAGGTGAAGTCACACGGGATCAGAGGTGAGCTGGCAAGATGGATACAGAAGTGGCTCGGTCATCGAAGACAGAGGGTAACAGTGGATGGGTGTTTTTCTGAATGGAGGGCTGTGACTAGTGGTGTTCCGCAGGGATCAGTGCTGGGACCTTTGCTGTTTGAAGTATATGTAAATGATTTGGAGGAAAATGTAGCTGGTCTGATTAGTAAGTTTGCGGACAACACAAAGGTTGGCGGAGTTGCAGATAATGATGAGGATTGTCAGAAGATACAGCAGGATATAGATCGGTTGGAGACTTGGGCGGAGAAATGGCAGATGGAGTTTAATCCGGACAAATGTGAGGTAATGCATTTTGGAAGGTCTAATGCAGGTGGGAGGTATACAGTAAATGGCAGAACCCTTAGGAGTATTGACAGGCAGAGAGATCTGGGCATACAGGTCCACAGGTCAATGAAAGTGGCAACGCAGGTGTATAAGGTAGTCAAGAAGGCATACGGCATGCTTGCCTTCATCGGTCGAGGCACAGAGTATAAAAATTGGCAAGTCATGTTGCAGCTGTACGGAACCTCAGTTAGGCCACACTTCGAATTTTGCGTGCAATTCTGGTCGCCACACTACCAGAAGGACGTGGAGGCTTTGGAGAGGGTACAGAGGAGGTTTACCAGGATGTTGCCTGGTCTGGAGGGCATTAACTATCAGGAGAGGTTGGAAAAACTCGGATTGTTTTCACTGGAACGACGGAGGTGGAGGGGCGCCATGATAGAGGTTTACAAAGTTATGAGCAGCATGGACAGAGTGGATAGTCAGAAGTTTTTTAACTTGGTGGAAGAGTCAGTTACTAGGCGACATAGGTTTAAGGTGCGAGGGGCAAAGTTTAGAGGGGATGTGCGAGGCTGGTCTTTTACACAGAGAGTGGTGAGTGCCTGGAACTTGCTGCCAGGGGAGGTGGTGGAAGCAGATACGACAGCGACGTTTAAGAGACATCTTGACAAATACATGAATAGGGAGGGAATAGAAGGATATGGGCCCCGGAAGTGCAGAAGGTGTTAGTTTAGGCAGGCATCAATATCAGCGCAGGCTTGGAGAGCCGAATGGTCTGTTTCTGTGCTGTACTGTTCTTTGTTATTTGTTCTTGACTGTAGTTACAGTGTCCCTGTGTCTGTAACATGACCAACAAATGGAGCACAGGCTGCAGAGAGGGGAAGCTCTGTAAAGTGAGAGGAGGAGGGGGTTCTGCCTTTCCCACCCTGCGTTTTGCAAGAGCACCTTTCCTATGCACACCTAACCCAGGAGCAGTGTGGGAGGTAAATCTGATTCAATTAGGAGGTGGTCACAGAGCTGTGCCACCTCCTGCAACATGACCTGGAGCCTCACACCAGGGTGAGGACGGAGTTGTCAGTGGCTGTTAAAGTCACAGTTTCATTGAACTTCCATGTATCTGAATATTTCCAGGCAGGAGCAGGAGACATATCAAACATAGAGTCATAGAGTGTGATAGATACATTTATGGCACAGAAGATGTCCATTCGGCCCCTCGGTGCCCGCTCCCTGTGGAACAATCCAGTCAGTCCCACTCTCCCAGTCAGTCCCCGTATCCCTGCAAGATCATCTCCTTCGGGTATCCATCCAGTATCCTTTTGAATTCATTGTCTCTAATGATGAAGTCCAAGATCTGATATGCTTCGCTAAACACTCTCCTAATATGCCCTGCCAATTTCAAATATCAATGCATATGCAGACCCAGGTCGCTCGGTCCCTGCACAATCTTTAGTACTGTGTCATTAAGTCTATATTACCTTCCTATTCCTTCTAACAAAATACATCTCCTCACACTCCGTTGTATGAAATTCCACCTGCCACTTCTCTGTCCATACTGCTAGCCTATCTATATCCTGCTACAGGTGGTTTGCAACATCCTCACTGTTTACCACACCTCCAAGATTGGTATCATCGGAAAATTTTGAAATTCTACTCTGTCTTCCAAGATCCATGTAACTCATATATAGCAAAAAAACAAACAGTGGTCCTAAGCACTGACCCTTGGGGAACATCACTGTCTACCATCCTCCAGTCTGAAAAACAACCATTTAACACATTTCTCTTTTTTATGTCCTATGGACAATTTTTGAACCAATTAGATGCTATTCCATGCGGTTCAATTTTGTTAGCCAAGCTTCTGTGTGTTTCTTCGTCAAATAATTTCATTAAATCCACGGAGACAACATCCACCACATTCCCTTCATCAACCTTCTCTGATTTTCTAAATAAATTCAATTACTTCATCAAGCATGATCTGCCTTTTAGAAATCCGTGCTGACAATCCTTAATTAACTCAACCTCTCCAAGGGTGTGTTGTCCTTTTCTCCTGATTATTGTTTCTAAAACTTTCCTCACAACTGATGTTAAACTAACTGGCCAGTAGTAACTAGGCCTGTGTGTTGTCCATTGATAATTCTGGGAGGTGAGGGTGACCATCTATGTCATCAATATCTCCCTCAGCAGGGAGAAGCAGGACGAAAGATCCCGTGGCTTTGTCAGGATAGCGGGATTCCTGATGGTGTAGGTGGCTCTGCGGGGCCCCCATGTCAACCCATGGGTTGACGTACAGGGACTGAAAGAACTCTCACTCCATCAATGTGCAGCTGGTGTGTGAGCATGGCCAGTCCATCATGTTGGTGAATGTCCACTATCCTGGCAGCAGCCACCATACCTTCATTCTGAAGCAGTCAGCCGGTCCCAACACATCGGGGCTCCATGAATAACCAGAATGTGGCTCCTTGGAGACAAAGGAACCCCCTCTAGACACAGCCCATGTTTCTACGCCCTCAATCCACCTCCCACCATCAACCATTAGTTACGCAAAAAGTGTGTGTATGATGTAAGCAATGGAGTCACCAGGAACCTGTTGGAACAGACCATCGGTGTGATGAAGCAATGCTTCCAATGTCTGAACCGCTCGGGGAGAGCCCTCCAGTACACACTGGAGCAGGTGTCTGAGTTCATGGTGTTCTGCTGCACCCTTCATATCATCACCATCATGAGGACACAGGCATTGGCACCAGGAATCCAGAGGCCACCTCAGGAGGAGGTGGGAGGGAAGATATTTCCTGGATGCCTTCGACCCAGACAAGCTGTCGGAGAGTCCCTGCTAAGATTCCAGTTCCCATAGGACAACTTCCCTTTCCAGCCATGAATTCCCCATTCTCCACCATTACACCCATCTGAGACGCCCCATCACAGTGTCACCTTGGTCAGCATCCTGTAATAAAAACATCAGAGAATTATTACAGCACAGAAGGACCAATTCAGCCTTTCGTATCTGCACTGGCTCTCCGAAAGAGTAATTCACCTAATGCCGTTCCCTGCCTTCTTCCTGTAATCCTGCACATTCTTCCTGCTCATATAACAATCTAATCAGCTTCAATTGAACCTGCCTCCACCACACTCTCAGGCAGTGAATTCCAGACTCTAACCACTCACAGTGTGAAAAAATATTTTCCTCAGGTCGTCTTTGCTTCTTTTACCCATGACTTTAAATCTGTGCCCTTTCGTTCTCGATCCTTTCACGAGTGGGAACTGTTTCTGTCTATCTACTATATGCCGACACCTCAAGATTTTTGAAACCTCTAATAAATCACCTCTCAGCCTTCTCCGAGGAAAACAGTCCTAACTTCTCCAATCTATCTTCATAACAAAAATTCCTCACCTGGGAATGATTCTGGTCAATCTTTTTTGCACTCTCTCCAATGCCCTCACGTCTTTCCTCAAGTGTGGCACCCAGAACTGGATGCAATACCACAGCTGAGGCTGAAATAGTGTCTTATATAAGCTCAATATAACTTCCTTGCTCTTGTACTCTATGCCCCTATTAATAAAGCCCAGGATACTGCATGCTTTATTAAACACTTTCTCAACCTGTCCTGCCGCCTTCAATGACTTCTGCACATATACACACAGGTCTCGCTGCTCATGAACACCCTATAGAATTGTATATTGTCACCCCATGTTCTTCCTACCAACATGAATCACTTCACATTTCTCAGTATTGAACTTCATCTGCCGCCTCTCTGCCCATTCCACCAACTTGTGTGTGTCCTTTTGAAGTTCTGCACTATCCTCCTCACAGTTCACAATGCTTCCAACGTTCGTAACAGCTGCAAATTTGAAATTGTGCCCTGTACACCCAGTTTTCGGTCCTTAATATATATTAGGAAAAGCAGGATCCCAACACTGATCTCTGGGGAACTCCACCACAAACCTTCCTCCAGCCTGTAAAACATCCATTAACCACTACTCTTTGTTTCCTGTCACTTAGCTAATTTCGTATCCATGTTGCTACCGTCCCTTTTATTCCATGAGCTACAAGTTTGCTCACAGGTCTGTTGTGTGGCATTGTATCAAAAGGTTTTAGCGTGCAGGGAATAGTTAAATGTCTGGAATGCACTGCTTGAGAATGGTGGAGGCAGGTTCATTTGAAACTGAATAAACCGTTATATGAAAGTCAATGTACACCACATCAACAGAATTGCCATCATCAACTCTCTCTGATACCACCCCAAACATCTCCAGCAAATTAGTTAAACATGATGTTCTCTCAAGAAATCCATGCTGGCTTGTTTAATTAACTCGCATTTGTCCATGTGACTATTAGCTTTGTCCAAGATTATTTCTTTCTAGAAGTTTTCCCACCACCGAAGTTTAACTGACAGGCCTGTAGTTGCTGGCCTTATCTTTACACCCTTTTTTGAACAAGGGTGTAACGTTTGCAATTCTCCAGTCCTCTGGCATCATCCCCAAGTCTAAGAAAGACTGAAAAATTATGTCCAGTGCCTCTGCGATTTTCACCCTCACTTCCCTCAGTATCCTTGGATACATCTCATCTTATCCTGGTGCTTTATTCAATTTAAGTCCAGACTGCCTATCTAATACTTCCTCTTTATCAATTTCTGACTTACCTCCTCTTTCAACATTGCCTGGGTTGCATCTTAGAATCATAGAAAGTTTATGGCACAGAGAGAGGCCACTTGGCCCATCGTGTCTATGCTGTCCAGAAAACGACCCATCCAGTCTGATCCTGCCTTCCAGCATTTGATAGATTACAGCACTTGAGGTGCATATCCAGACACCTTTTGAATGAGTTGTTGGTTTCTGCCTCAACTACCCTTTCAGAAAGTGTGTTCCAGACTCCCACCACCCGCTGGGTGAAAAATGAAATCCGCAGCTCCCTTTTAATCTTTCTACCAATCACTTTAAGTCCATGCCCCCTCGTCACTGACCTCTTTGCGAAGGTGAATAGACGCTTCACCTCCACTCTATCCAGGCCCCTCCGGGTTTTGTACATTTCAATCAGATTTCCCCTCAGCCTTCTCTATTCCAAGGAGAACAAACCCAGCCTGTCCAATCTTTCCTCATAGCTGCATTTTTCCAGTCCTGGCAAGATCCTCGTAAATCTCCTGTGTACCCTCTCTGGTGCAATTACATCTTTTCTGTAATGAGCTAACCAGAACTGCACACAGTACTCAAGTTGTGTCCTAACCAATGAGTTATACAATTCTAGCATAACCTCCCTGCTCGTATATTCTATACCTCGGCTAATAAAGGAAAGGATTCCATATCTTCTTCCTTGGTAAAGACAGGTGGAAATTATTCATTTAGTACCTCAGCTATATCCTCTGCCTCCATGTGCAAATCGCCTTTAATGTCCTGAGTCCGCTCCACTGTTCCTTTTACTACCCTTTTACTATTTAGGTGCCTATAGAAAACTTTCGGATTTCCTTCAATGATCGCCTCTTTTCATGCTCACTCTTTGCTTCACTTATTTGCTTTTTCACTTACCCACTGGACCTTCAATATTCAGCCTGCTTCTCAATAGTGTTTTCTACCTGATGTCTGTTATATCAGACGTAAACTTGTCAACTTTTCGTGCGGCCTTCAAAGATCTGTCTGAATATACACCAATTCTCTGTGTTCCTGTCTCCTCATTTAAACAATACCAATTCGTTTCTGTTGCCTTCCCTTGCACTTCCTACCTAAATGTCTCACTTCACACTTCACTGTGTTAAATTATATTTGCCATCCGCCAGCCCATTTCACCAGTCAGTCTCTGTCCTCCTGAAGTGTGTTACTATCCTTCTCATTGTTTATTAACATTTCTGCCTTTCCTGCCATCTGAAATATTTGACATTATCACCTCTGTACACAAGCCCATTGCATTAACATATAGCAAAAGTGACCCTGGGGAACCCCACTGTGTACTTCCCTCCAGACTGAGCAACAACCATTCTCCACTTTTCTCTACTTTCTTTCACTGAGCTAATTTCCCGCATGCTGACATTGAAAATAAAAGAACAGACTTCCATTTATGAAACGCCTTTCATGACCACTGCATGTCCCAAAGCGATTTACAGCCAATGAATACTTCTTAAATCGAAGTCACTCTTGTAATGTAGGAAACAGGCAGACAATTTCTGCACAGCAAGATCCCACAAGCAGCAATGTGATAATGATCAGATCTGTTTTTGTGATGTTGATTGAAGGAAACATTTTGACCAGGACACCGGGAATAATTCCCCTCCTCTGCTTCTACATAGTGCGATGGGATCTTTAACATCCACCTGAGAGGACAGACTGCAACTTGGTTTAAAGTTTCATTCGATAGACTGCACCTCTGACAGTGCAACACAACCTCAGTACTGCACTGCAATGTCAGCATTGATTCTTGTGATCAAGTCCTGCAGTGACACTTGATCCTAGAAGCTTGTGATTGAAAGGGGAGAGAGCGACAAACTGAGTCACGGTTGATATTGGTCCTTTTATCCCATGTGTTTCTAATTCGGTAACATGGCTTTTATGTGGTACTTTATCAAACTCCTTGTGAAAGGAGAGGAATATTGTGAAAGTCCTGGTGGGAACCATCATAGAATCATAGAATAGCACAAGCTGGATGAGGTCATTCGGCCCATCAAGTCTGTGCTGGCCCTTTCAAAGAGCAATCCAGTTAGTCCCACTCCCTGGCTCTTTCACTATATCCTTGCATTTTATCTCCTTCAGATATTTATCCAATTCCCTTTTGGGATCTACTATTGAATCTGTATCCATCAGCCTATCAGACAGTGCATTCCAAATCCAAACCACTCAGAAACAAAAATCCTCATGTCTGCTTCTTTTACCAATCGCCTTAAATCTGTGTCTCTTGGACATTGGAAATAGTTTCTCTTTATTTAATTTATCTAAATCCTTCCTAATGTTAAACACCTCAAACAAATCTCCTCTGAAAGTTCTTTGCTCTCAGCAGAACAACCCCAGCTACATAACTGTAATCCCTCATACCCTGACAAATTCTAGCAAAACAGTTCTGTACCCTCTCCGAAGGCTTCATGTCCTGCCGAAAGTGTGGTTCCCAGTATTCGACACAAGACTCCAGGTGCAGCTGAACTAGTATTTTATATATGTTTCAAATAATGTCCTTGCTTTTGTTCTTTTTGTCTCTATTTATAAACCCTAGGATCCCATATATTTATTAACTGTCAAGATAACCTTTCCTGCCACCTTCAAAGATTTGTGTACAAACACCCCAGGTGTTTCTGTTATTTCACCACCTTTATAGTTGGACCATTTAACTTGTATTGTCTCTCCTCATTCATCCTTTCAAGATGTATTACCTCACACATCTGCAATGTCAATTAAATATTGAGAAGATTGAAGCCATTGTTTTCTGTCTCTGCTCCAAACATTTCCTAGTTACACACTCCATCCCTCTCCTTTGTAAATGTTTGAGACGAAGCCAAACTGTTCACAGACTTAGTTACATAGTTAACCCTGAGATATCATGAGATGAGCTTCTGACCAAATATTCACACAATCACTAAAACGGCCTATCTCCACCCCCGGTGGAGTTGCATTGCTGGTTAAAGAGGCAATTAACGCAATCGTGAGGCAGAATATTAGCTCTGACGATGCCGAATATGTATGGGTAGAGCTGAGAAACACTAAGGGGCAGAAAACGTTAGTGGGGTTTGTATATAGACCCCCAGACTGTAGTGCTGAATTTGGGAATGGCAATGACCAGGAAATTAGAGACGCACGCGATAAAGGAACATCTGTAATGAGTTTCTTGAATCTGCATATAGATTGGGCAAATCAAATTGGTCACAATACATTGTGGAGGAAATGCTGGAGAATATACGGGATGGTTTTCAGGACCAATTCTTTGAGCAACCAACTGGAGAACAGGCCATCCTAGACTGGTTATTGTGTAATGAGAGAGGAATAATTAACAATCTAGATGTGCGAGATCCCTTGGGGATGAACGACCATAATATGATAAAATCCTTCATCACGATAGAGAGTGACCTAGTTGATTCTGAGACTATGGTCGTGAATCTTAATAAAGTAAGCTACGAAAGTATGAAGCATGAGTCGTTGATGATACATTGGGAAACGTTACTTAAAGAGATGACCCTGGATAGGCAAAGGCAAACATTCAAAGAGCGCATGGATAAACTGCAACAATTGTTTACTCCTGTCTGGCACAAAAGTAAAACGGAAAAGGTCGCCAAATCATGGCTTACAAGGTAAATTTGAGATAGCGTTAGATCCAAGGAAGAGGCATATAAATTTGCCAGGAAAAACAACAGACCTGAGGATTGGGAGCAGTTTAAAATTCAGCAAAGGAGGACCAAGGGATTGATTGAGAAGGGGAAAATGGAGTACGAGAGTAAGCTTACGGGTAACATAAAAACTGACTGTACACGAATCTATAGGTATGTGAAGAGGAAAAGATTGGCGAAGACAAATGAAGGTCCGTTACAGTCAGAAACAGGGGAATTTATTATGGGAAACAAAGAAATGGCTGACCAACTAAATGCATCCTTTAGTTCTGTCTTCACAAAGGAGGACGCCAATATCATACCAGAAGTGTTGGTGAATACAGGGTTTAGTGAGAGAGAGGAACTGAAAGATGTCAGTATTAGTAGAGAAATGGTGTTGGAGAAGCTGATGGTATTGAAGGCCGATAAATCCCCAGGTCCTAGTAATTTACATCCCAGAGTACTTAAGGAAGTGGCCCTAGAAATAATGGATGGATTGGTGGTCATCTTCCAAGATTCTATGGACTCCAGAACAGTTCCTACAGATTGGAAGGTAGCTAATGTTACCCCACTATTAAAAAAAGGAGGTAGAGAGAAAGCAGGAAATTGTAGACCAGTCAGCCTGACATCGGTCGTGGGAAATATCCTGGAGTCCATAATCAAAGATATTGCAGCAGAGCACTTGGAGAATAGTGGTGGAATCGGACAGAGTCAGCATGGATTTATGAAAGAGAAATCATGCTTGATAAATCTACTAGCATTCTTCGAGGATGTAACTAGTAGAGTTGATGAGGTGGAGCCAGTGGATGTGGTTTATTTGCACTTTCAGAAGGCTCTCGCCAAAGTTCCACGTAAGGGTTTAGCGTGTAAAATTAACGCGCATGGGATTGGGGGTAGTGTATTGCGATGGATAGAAAATTGGTTGGCAGACAGGAAACAAAGCATTAGAACATACAGATCTTTTTCTGAATTGCAGGCAGTGACTAGTGGGGTACCGCAGGGATCGGAGCTCGGACCCCAGTTATTCACAATATATATTAATGATTTAGATGAGGAAACTAAATGTAATATCTCCAGATTTGCAGATGATACAAAATTGGATGTGAGGGTGAGTTGTGAGGGGGGTGCAGAGAGGCTTCAGGGTGATTTGGACAAGTTGAGTGAGTGGGCAAATGCATGGCAGATGCAGTATAATGTGGATAAATGTGAAGTTATCCACTTTACTAGCAAAAACAGGAAGGAAAAATATTATCTGAAGGGCTATAAACTGAGGGAGAGTAATATGCAGCGAGACCTGGGTGTTCTCGTACACCAGTCACTGAAGGTAAGCATGCAGGTACAACAAGGCGGTCGAAAAAGGCGAATGTGATGTTGGCCTTCATAGAGACAGGATTCGAGTAGAGGAGCAGGGATGTTTTGCTACCATTATGCAGGGCCTTGGTGAGGCTGCACTTGGAATATTGTGTGCAGTTTTGGTCTCCTTATCTGAGGAAGGCTGTTCTTGCTACAGAGGGAGTGCAGTAGAATTTTACCAGACTGATTCCTGGGGTGGGCGGACTGTCGTACGAGGAGAGATTGAGTCGGTTAGGACTATATTCACTGGAATTCAGAAGAGTGAGGAGGGATCTCATCGAAACCTATTACATTCTAACGGGACTTGACAGGGTAGATGCAGGAACGATGTTCCCGATGGTGGGGGACTCCCGGACCAGGGCTCATAGTCTAAGGATACGGGGTAAAACTTTCAGGACTGAGATGAGGAGAAGTGTCTTCACCCAGAGTGTGGTGAGCCTGTGGAAAGCTGTCATCACGCCCATATCCAAGGGGGATTGGAATATTCTGGCCAGTGCCTCTGCTATTTCCACCATTCCATCCCTCAGCAACCCTCATACATCCCATCCAGACTGGGTAAATGTTCAACTTTATTGTGGTACAAAAAGTGTTGGTTTGAAAATGGTTAACTGAATCTGTTTGTTCCGTGACTGTGCATAATGTCAGTCTCCATGGATCCTAATTGTGTTTTCCATCTTCTATTAATAAGGGGCTTCTTTCAATATGTTATTCCATAGTGTCAGTGGGAACATCAGCCCCGGCACTTACAGAGATCAGCTGCTCCAGAGAGATAGAGAGAGGATAGGTTAGAATCTGAGAACAAAAGACTGGAATGTTACAACAATGGGTCAGAATCTGAGAACAATAGATTGGAATGGTGCAACAATGGGTCAGAATCTGAGAACAATAGATTGGAATGTTACAGCAATGGGTCAGAATCTGAAAACAATAGATTGGAATGTTACAACAATGGACAGGATTTTATCCTCGGTTATTTACTCTCTTTCTACATATTATGATTGGTACTCATTAAACCTCCGTATCTATCTCGCACTGAAGATTATTCAATATATTTACTATCCCATCCTGGCTATTATTGGTGTCCCTGGTAAGTCTCTCTATCTAGCTATTAATTCTTTAAACCATGTTTAACTGCATTACTGCTCCTGTAATTTACTCTGCCCTTCTTGCTGCCGTTGTTATGCCTGGTGAATATCTCCAGCTATTAGCTCTATGAACCATTCTCAACTGTATTACAGTTCTTGTCATTTACTCTCTCATCTTTGCTGCTGTTGCTGTCTCTATTTCAGGCTAGGAGATCTGTAAACCCTGTTTCAATGAAATACTGTTCTGCAATGTAAATTTGGGGAATACCGAAGCCAGTATCATTGGTCTCCATCACAAACTCCATCCCCTATCTGGGAAGCACATACTCCACTCTGCCCAATATCTGAGCTTGTACCAGACAGTTTACAACTTCTGTGTTATATTTAAACCTGAGCTGAGTTCATCTCCATATTCTGTCCATCACCAACCCTGCCTACTAACACCCATGTAATATCACCCGTCTCCACTTCTGCCTCAGCCCATCTGCTGCAAAAACCCTCATTCGTGTCACCGTTAAATCCACACTTGACTATTCCAATTCTATCCTGGTCACCCTCCCAGTTATAAACATCCATAAACCACAGTCCATCCAGAACTCTGCTGCTTGTATCCTAACTCACACCAAATCCCTGATCTACATTGGCTCCGAGTCTGGCAGCACCTTAATTTTAATCATTCCTGTGTTTGAATCTCTCCATGGCCTCACCCCTCCAGATAGTCCCATTTCCCTGTCCATTTCCCATATTCCTGCAACTCTTTTGACTTCAATCTGTTTTCAGTTCTCCTTTTAAGTGCATTTATTTCCCTCTGTATCTGTCCAGAGCCACGATTTTAGACTTTGCAGCACTACTGGTGCTGACGGTACAGAAGCTGGGATCCATAAAATGATGAGAACCGCAGAGCCCACCACTGCTAGTGCACAATACACCATGCTGGGCAGGGCTCCAGCAAACTCGTATCATCTATGTTCTATTCGTGTGGTCTTCACTGCCGGCCACTTCTAGTGTGGCCTGCACAGTGTCCCAATCTGGGCGGGGCTCTAGCTCAATCGGACCGGATATGTGTTGTTCCTTTGAGGTTGGATTTGAAAGTGATGTCAATGTACCATACCGGGAACTTTGATGTACGTCTTTGAAACTTGGTCTGTGCATGTCCACTGACCGCCTGTGTTAGTCACTCTCAGCTGAACATACATTCAGCAGCACGAGGTACCCCCTCTAGTCTTATTTAAAAGGACCAGGCATCCAACTTACAGGTGAGAGGCTTTTGACTTACTTCTGCTATTGTAAAGTTGGTGGAGGTTCTGTGGATGGTTTTCTGGAGGTTGTGTTGTGAGGTGCTGCAGACATTCAGGGAGGATTTGGTGACCCAACTCTGGACGAGGTATGGGGACTGTAGTTACAGTGTCTCTGGGTCAGTAACATGACCAACACATGGAGCAGAGACTGCAGAGAGGGGAAGCTCTGTAAAGAGGGAGGAGGAGGGGGCGTTGCCAACCCACCCTGGGTTTTCCAAGATCAATTTTCCTACCTACACCTAACCCAGGAGCAGTGTGTGAGGTGACTCTGATTCAATCAGGAAGTGGTCACAGAACTGTGTCACCTCCTGTAACACGACCTGAAGCCGCTCACCAGGGTGAGGACGGAGCTGTCAGTGGCTGTTAAGGTTACAGCTTCATTGAAACTCTATGTATCTGGATCTTTCCAGGCAGGAGCCGGAGACATATCCAACTTACAGTCCACAGAGAGCGCTAGGGTCATAGAGTCATTTACAACACAGAAGAAGGCCATTCGGTCTCTCCATGCCAGCTCTGTTTGGAACAATCCATGCAGTCCCACTCCCCCGCTCAATCCCCGTATCCCTGCAAGATCATTTCCTTCAGGTGTCCAACCAGTTTCCTTTTGAAATCATTGATTGTCTCGGCTTCCACCACCCTCCTTTTAATATTCTCATTCTTGAGTCTGAATCACTCCATGGCCTCACCACTCCATTAGTCCCATTCTCCTGTGCATTTCCCATATTTCTGCAAATAATATGCCTTCAATCTTTTCTCAATTCTCTTTTTAAAGTGAATTTCTTTCTCTCTGTATCTGTTCCTAGCCACGATTTTCAACTCTACAGACCCACTGGTGCTGAGGGCACAGAAGATGGGACCCAAAAAATGATGCGAACCACACAGCCGGCCACTTCTAGTGTGGTCAGCACAGTGTCCCATGGTGGGCTGTACACTTGTGTGGTCAGCACAGTGCCCATTGGTGGACAGAGCTCTAGTATGGTCAGCACAATGCCCCATGCTGGACAGGGCTCTAGTATGGTCAGCACAGTGCCCCATGCTGGACAGAGCTCTAGTGTGGTCAGCACAATGCCCCATGCTGGACAGGGCTCTAGTATGGTCAGCACAATGCCCCATGCTGGACAGGGCTCTAGTATGGTCAGCACAATGCCCCATGCTGGACAGGGCTCTAGTATGGTCAGCACAATGCCCCATGCTGGACAGAGCTCTAGTATGGTCAGCACAATGCCCCATGCTGGACAGGGCTCTAGTATGGTCAGCACAATGCCCCATGCTGGACAGGGCTCCAGTATGGTCAGCACAATGCCCCATGCTGGACAGGGCTCTAGTATGGTCAGCACATTGCCCCATGCTGGACAGGGCTCTAGTATGGTCAGCACAATGCCCCATGCTGGACAGGGCTCCAGTATGGTCAGCAAAATGCCCCATGCTGGACAGGGCTCTAGTATGGTCAGCGCAATGCCCCATGCTGGACAGGGCTCGAGTATGGTCAGCACAGTGCCCCATGCTGGACATGGCTCTTGTATGGTCAGCACAATGCCCATTGCTGGACAGGGCTCTAGTATGATCAGCACATTGCCCCATGCTGGACAGGGCTCTAGTATGATCAGCACATTGCCCCGTGCTGGACAGGGCTCTAGTATGGTCAGCACAATGCCCCATGCTGGACAGGGCTCTACTATGGTCAGCACAATGCCCCATGCTGGACAGGGCTCGAGTATGGTCAGCACAGTGCCCCATGCTGGACAGGGCTCTAGTATGGTCAGCACAATGCCCCATGCTGGTCAGGGCTCCAGTGTGGTCAGCACAATGCCCCATGCTGGACAGAGCTCTAGTATGGTCAGCACAATGCCCCATGCTGGACAGAGCTCTGGTATGGTCAGCACAGTGCCCCATGTTGGACAGGGCTCCAGAGTGGTCAGCACAGTGCCTCATGCTGGACAGGGCTCTAGTGTGGTCAGCCCAGTGCCTCATGCTGGACAGGGCTCTAGAGTGGTCAGCCCAGTGCCTCATGCTGGACAGGGCTCCAGCGAGTCATACTATGCTTGTGATACTCATGTGAGGATAGTTTTGAATGTGACTTCAATGTCCCAACCAGACAGCTTTGAGTACGTCTTTGAAATCAGGTCTCGGCATGACCACTGACTGCTTGTGTTAGTCACTGTCAGCTGAATATACATTTAGCATCACAATGAATCCCCTCTAGTGTTATTTAAAAGGACCAGGCATCCAACCTACAGGTGAGGGGCTTTTGACTTACTTCTGCTGTTGTAAAGTCAGTGCAGGTGTTGTGGATGGGTTTCTAGAGGTTGTGTTGTGAGCTGCTGCAGACATTCAGGGAGGACAGAGGATTTGGTGACTCAACTCTGTACGAGGTATGGGGACTGTAGTTACAGTGTCTCTGGATCTGTAACATGACCCACAAATGGAGCAGAGACTGCAGAGAGTGGAAGTTCTGTAAAGAGGGAGGAGGGACTCTTCCCTACCCACCCCGGGTTTTCCAAGAGCTCTTTTCCTACCTACAATTAACCCAAGAGCAGTGTGTGAGGTGACTCTGATTCAATAAGGAGGTGGTCGCAGAGCTGTGTCACCTCCTGTAACACGACCTGTAGCCTCACTCCAGGGTGATTACGGAGCTGTCAGTGGCCGTTAAGGTCAGTTTCATTGAAAGTCTATATATCTGGATCTTCCCAGGCAGGAGCAGTAGACACATACAGCATAGACTCGTAGAAATCAATGGAGTCGTAGAGTCATGCACAACACAAAAGGAGGCCTTCTCTCGCTGGAGTAATCCAGTCAGTGCCACTCCCAGCTCATTCCTCATATACCTGCAAGTTAATTTCATTCAGTTTCCTTTTGAAATCATTGATTGTCTCGGCTTCCACCACTCTCATGGGCAGTGAGTTCCAGCTCATTAAGATCAACTGTGTAAAAAAGTTCTTCCTCATTTTCCCCCTGCATCTCTTACCCAAACCTTCCATCTGTGTCCCCTAGTCTGTGTTTCATCTGTTAATGGGAACAGTTTTTCCATGTCTTCCTTATCTAAGCCTATCATAATCTTGTACAGCTCTATCACATCTCTCTCAATCTCCTTTACTCCAGGGAGAACAACTCCGTCTTCTCCAAACTAACCTTCTATCTAACACCCCTCCGTCCCTGGAGCCATTCTATTAAATCTCCTCTGCACCCTCTCAAGGACCTTCACATCCTTCCTAAAGTGTGGTGACCTGAACTGGACACAGTTCTATAGTTGGGGCCTAACCAAAGCTTTATGAAGGTTCTGCATAACTTCCCTTATTTTGTATCTTTGTCTCTCATGATAAATCCCAAGATAGAACATAGAACATAGAACAGTACAGCACAGTACAGGCCCTTCGGCCCACGATGTTATGCCGAACCTTTAACCAACTCTAAGATCAAACTAACTGCCTACCCTTCATTCTACTATCATCCAGGTACCTATCCACGAGTCGCTTAAATGCCCCTAATTTATCTGCTTCTACTACCACCGCTGGCAGCGCATTCATCACACACCCACCTCTCTCTGTGTTAATAACCTACCTCTGACATCTCCCCGAAACCTTCCTCCAATCACCTTAAAATTATGCTCCCTGATGATAGCCCTTTCCGCCCTGGGAAATAGTCTCTGGCTATCCACTCTATCTATGCCTCTCATCATCTTGTACCCCTCTATCAAGTCACCTCTCATCCCTCTTCGCTCCAATGAGAAAAGCCCTAGCTCTCTCAATCTTTCTTCGTAGGACATGCCCTCCAGTCCAGGCAGCATCCTGGTAAATCTCCTCTGCACCCTCTCTAAAGCTTCCACAGCCTTCCTATAATGAGGCGACCAGAACTGAACACAATATTCCAAGTGTGGTCGATACGTTTTGCTAAACACTCACCAAACAGGTCCTGCCTCGATCAATGCATATGGAGCCCCAGATCCTTCTGTTCCTGCATAACCGTTAGAACTGTGCCATTCAGTCTATATTGCCTTCCTATTCCTTCTATCCAAATGCATCAGCTCACACCCCTCTTTATTAAATTCTACCTGCCACTTCTCTGTCCATTCTGCTAGCCTATCTAGATCCTGTTGCAGGCAGTTTGTATCATCCTCACTGCTTACCACTCCTCCAAGTTTGGTATCTTCGGAAAATTTTGAAATTCTACTCTGTATTCGAAGATCCGTGTCATTTACATACATCAAACATAAATAAATAAATCAGTATTCCTAGCACTGACCATTGGGGAACATCACTGTCTACCATCCTCCAGTCAAGAAACAACCATTTAACACAAGAATCTTTTTGCTGTCCTTTGGACAATTTTTGATCCAATTGGATGCTATTCCATGAGCTTCAATTTTATTAACCAAGCTTTTGTGTGGTTCTTCATCAAATACTTTCATAAAATCCATGTAGACAACATCCATCACATTCCCTTCATCAACCTTCTCTGATCATCGAAATCAATTCAATTAGTTCATCAAGCATAATCTGTCTTTTAGAAATCCGTGCTGACAATCCTTAAATAACTCAGACCTTTCCAAGTGTGTGTTGCCCTTTTTCCCTTATTATTGTTTCTAAAACCTTACTCACCACTGATGTTACACTAACGGACCAGTAGTTGCGAGGCCTGCGTGTTGTCCATTGATAATTCTGGGAGGTGAGGTTGACCATCTATGTTATCATTTCTCCCTCAGCAGGGAGAAGCAGGATGAGAGATCCCGTGGCTTTGTCAGGATAGCGGGATTCCTGATGGTGTAGGTTGCTCTTCCGGGCCCCAATTTCAATAGGGAGAGTCACAGGAACTGGAAGAACTCTCACTCCATTAATATACAGTTGGTGTGAGAGCATGCCCAGTACATCATATTGGTGAATGTCCACTATGCTGGCTGCAGCCACCATACCTTCATTCTGAAGCAGTCAGCCGGTCCCAACACTTCGGTCGCCATGCTGATTCAGAATGTGGCTCCTCGGAGACAAAGGAAACCCCCTCTGGACACAGCTCATGTTTCTACTCCCCCAAACCACCTCCCACCGCCAACCAACATCACACAATTAACTTGTGTACAACGTGGGCAATGGGGTCACCAGGAATAGACCATCGGTGTGATGAAGCAATGCTTCCGATGTCTGAACCGCTCGGGAGGAGCCCTCCACTACACACTGGATCAGGTGTCCAAGTTCATGGTGTTCTGCTGCACCCTTCATATCATCACCGTCATGAGGACATAGTCATTGGCACCAGGATACCGGAGGACACTTCAGGAGCTGGAGGAAGCAGGGAGGATATTTCCTGGATGCCCTCGACCCGGACAATTCTTGCTAAGATTTCGGTTCCCACAGGAAAACTTCCCTTTCCCACCATGGATCCCCCATTCTCCACCATTACACCCATCTGAGACGGCACATTACAGTGTTATTACCGCACAAAAGGAACTATTCATCCCGTTGTGTCTGCACCGGCTCTCCGCATGAGAAATTCACCTAATCCCATTCCCTGCCTTTTCCCCATAACCCTGCACATTCTTTCTTCTCATATACCAGCTTATTCAGCTTTAGCATGTTTATAGATGTGGTCACCCCTCTGCTTAAGAGTATGCAGGGAGAGAGGGAATGGGTGATCACCAGACAGTCAAAAAGAATCCGGCAGGTAGTGCAGGTGACCGCTGAGTGCATCTCACTCTCCAACAGGTATTCAGTTCTAAATACTGAGGAAAGTGATGCTTCACCTGGGGAGTACAGCCAGAGCCAAGTCCATGGCACCACGGGTGGCTCAGCTGTATAGTGGGATACAGGGATGACGGAAAGAGCCAGAGTGATCGGTGGTTCAATAGTCAGGGGAACAGACAGGCGTTTCTGTGGCCGCAGACGTGAATCTAGGTTGGTGTGTTCCTACCTGTTGCCAGGGTCAAGGATGTCACTGAGCGACTGCAGAGCATCCTGAAGGTGAAGGGGAACATCCAGAAGTCGTGGTTCACATCGGAACCAATGACATAGGTAGAAAGAGGAATGTTGTTCTGTGGTCAGAATTTGGGAGCAAGGGAAGAAATTGACAAGCAGGACGTCAAAAGTAGCAATCTCCGGATTACTCCCAATGCCATGCACAACTGAGCACAGAAATAGAAAGATAAGACAGATGGATGTTTGGCTGGAAATATGATGCAGAAAGGAGGGCTTCATATTCCTGGGACACTGGGACCGTCTCTGGGCGAGATGGGTCCTGTATAGGCCGGAAGATTTGCACCTGAACAGAGTCGGGACTGGGTTCCTTGTGGAACGTTTTGCTAGTACTATTGGGGAGGGTTTAAACTAGTTTGGTAGGGGGATGGGGACCTGAGGGTAGACTCAGCTGGGGCAAAATCAGAAATGAAAATGGAAGGCGGAAAATTAATGGATGAGTCTGGAAGACAGAGGAAACAAAGGTTATAAAATAAAGATGAAGAGCTTAGCAGTGCTCAAGGGTATCTATTTCAATGCAAGGGGTATAGCAAATAAAGCAGATGAGCTGAGGGCACAGATAGACACGTGGTAGTATGATATCATAGCTATTGCAGAAACATGGCTTAAGGAGGGACAGGAATGACAGCTCAACGTTCCTGGTTACGGGGTTTTCAGACGCGATAGGGAAGGTGATAAGAAAGGAGGGGGAGTGACAAGTTTGGTCAAGGTATCTATTGCAGCTGTGAGGAGGGATGATATGTTGGAAGTTTCATCAAGTGAGACCATATGGATTGAGCTGAGGAACCAAAAAGGGACAATCACACTGCTGGGAGTGTTATCTCGACAGCCAAATAGTCAGGGGGAGATAGAAGAGCAGATATTTAGGCACCTCTCTGAGAAGTGCAAGAACAATAGGGCAGTAATAGTAGGGGATTTTAATTACCCCAATATTAACTGGGATAATTTTAGTATGAAAAGAATTGAGGGAGCAGAAATCTTGGGGTGCATTCAGGAGAACGTTTTTGACCAGGATGTAACAAGTTAAACAAGAGAGGGTGCCGTTTTAGACATTGTTTTAGGAAATGAAGATGGGCTGGTGGAAGGAGTAGGAGTGGGAGAGCATTTTGGTGGGAATGAACATAATTCAGTTCGTTTTAACATAATTATGGACCAGGACAAGAGATATATCAGCAGTTAGAGTTCTCAATGGGGCAAGGCTGATATTACTAAACTGTGGAGCGAAAGTGGACTGGAAACAGCTGCTTGAAGGTAATTCAGTCTCAGAGCAGTGGGAGGCATTCAAAGGGGAGATTCAAGAGGTTCAGGATAAGCATGTTCCCACAAAGAAAAAGGGTGAGTCGGCCAAATCCCGAGTCCCATGGATGTCAAGGTGCCGACAGGGTAGGATAAGACAGAAAAGGGAAGCATATATCCGACACTGAGAACTCAATTCTAGAGAAAGTTGAGAGGAGTTTAGAAAGTGGAGGGGTCAAATCAAAAAGGAAATTCGGAAAGGAAAGAGAGGGAATGAAATAATATTGGCAAGCAAAATCAAGGTGAACCCAAAGATGTTTTCTCAATACATTACGAGTAAGAGGTTAACTAAGGGGAGAGCAGGACCCATAATAGATCAGAAAGGTAACCTTTGTATAAGGGTGGAAGATATTGGTATGGTTCTTTATTGAACACTTTGCGTATGTCTTCAGAAAAGAGGGGGGATTTAGATATTGTCGTTAAGGAGGAGGAGTGTGGATTATTGGGTGTGTTAAACATAGGGAGAGAGGAAGTATTAATGGGATTAGCATCCTTGAAAGTTGAAAAATAACTACAGCCGGATGAAATGTACCCCAGGCTGTTCGAAGAAGCAAGAAAAGAAATAGCAGAGGGTCTGCCCACCATCATTTTCCAATCCTCACGAGATAAAGTGTGGTGCTGGAGTATTGGAGAATTGCTAACATTGTACCTCTGTTTAAAAAGGGAGCGAAGGATAGTCTGAATAATTACAGGCCAGTCAGTCTAACCTCAGTAGTGGGCAAATTATTGGAATCTATTCTGAGAGACGGGATAAACTGTCACTTCGAGAGGCACAGGTTTATCAAAGATAGTCAGCATGGATTTGTTAAGGGACGCTCTTGTTTGACCAAATTGATCGAATTTTTTGAAGATGTTACAAGGAATATAGATGAGGGTAGTGCAGTTGATGTGGTCTACATGGATTTGAGCAAGGCCTCTGACAATGTCCCACATGAGAGACTGGTTCAAAAAATAAAATCCAATGGCATCCAGAGAAATGCAGCAAGGCGGATACAAAATTGGCTCAGTGGCAGGAAACAAAAGGTAATTATTGACAAGTATTTTTGCGACTGGAGGACTGTTTCCAATGTCAATCCACAGGGCTCAGTAATGGGTCCCCTGCTTTCTGTTGTCTATATTAAAGATTTTGACGTAAATGTAGGGGGTATGATCAAGACTTTTGCAGACGACACAACGATTGGCCATGTGGTCGATAGCGAGAAGGCTGCAGGAAGATATTGACAGTCTGGTCAGATGGGCAGCAAAATGGGATTCGACCCGGATAAGTGTGAGGAGCTCAAGCAAGCAAAGGAATACACGATTACTAGGACAATACTGAGAAGCATAGAGCAAGTAAGGAGCTTTGGAGTGAATGCCCACATATCCCTGAAGATAGCAGGATTGGTCAATAAGGCAGTTAAGAATGCATATGGAATCATTTCCCTTTTTAGCTGAGGTATAGAATGTAAGAGCTGGGAGGTTTTGCTGGAACTGTATAAAACATTGGTTAGGCCACATCTTGAATACTTTGTGCAGTTCTGGTAACCACATTACAGAAAGGAAGTAATTGCACGAGAGAGGGTACACAGGAGATTTATGAGGATGTTGCTTGGACTGGAAAAAATGCAGCTATGAGGAAAGATTGGATAGGCTGGGGTTGTTCTCCATGGAACAGAGAAGGTTGACGGGAGATCTGATTGAAATGAACAGCATTTTGTGGAGCCTGGATAGAGTGGAGGTGAAGGCTCTATTCACCTTAGCAGAAAGGTCAGTGACGAGGGGACATAAATTTAAAGTGATTGGTAGAACTTTCAGAAGGGAGTTGAGGAAAAACATGTTCACCCAGAAATACAAAATTGTCTCAGTGACAGGAAACAAAGGGTAATTGTTGACGGGTATTGACTGGAGGACTTTCCCGTGGTTTTCCACAGGGCTTGGTACTGGGTCCCTTGCTTTTAGTGTGGGTCTGGAACTTACTTCCTGAAAGGATGGTTGAGGCAGAAACCCTCTACTGATTCAAAAAGAGTCTGAATGTGCACCACAAGTGTCATAATGTGCAGGGCTATGGATTAAATGCTGGAAGGTGGGATAAGAATAGGTGGATAACTTTTCGGCTGGCACAGACACGATGGGCCAAGTGGCCTCTTTCTGTGCCTTAAATTTTCAACGATTCTATGATTCTATAACACGAATCACGCTATCCTCGTTAACACTCACAATTCTGTCAACAAACTATCAAGACTATCAGAAATGATTTTCCATGAAGCTATCCCTGCTGCTTGTCATTTATTAAGACATGATTTTACAAGCAAGAAATATTTTTGTGCTGGGTTATGGCCTCCAGAATTTTCCAAGAATCAACATTAGACTGATAGTTACAGGACTTATCCAACCTCCCCTTCTTTAAACAGGGTGTAACGTTTACAGCCCTTCAGTTCTCTGGCATCATTTTTTTTTATTCATTCATGGGATGTGGACATCGCTGGCCAGGCCAGCATTTATTGCCCATCCATAATTACCCTTGAGAAGGTGGTGGTGAGCTGCCTTCTTGAACCACTGCAGTCCACGTGGGGTAGGTACACCCACAGTGCTGTTAGGAAGGAAGTTCCAGTATTTTGACCCAGCGACAGTGAAGGAACGGCAGGATAGTTTCAAATCAGCATGGTGTGTGGCTTGGAGGGGAACTTGCAGGTGGTGGTGTTTCCATACATCTGCTGCCCTTGCCCTTCTATATGGTAGAGGTTGTGTGTTTTGAAGGTGCTGTCTAAGGAGCCTTGGTGTGTTGCTGCAGTGCATCTTGCAGATGGTACACACTGCTGCCACTGTGCGTCGGTGGTGGAGGGAGTGAATGTTGTGGATGGGGTGCCAATCATGTGATGCCTTGTCCTGGATGGTGCCGAGCTTCTTGAGTGTTGTTGGAGCTGCAGCCATCCAGGCAAGCGGAGAGTATTCCATCACACTCCTGACTTGTGCCTTGTAGATGGTGGACTGGCTTTGGGGAGTCAGGAGGTGAGTTACTCGCCTCAGGATTCCTCGCATATGACCTGCTATTTTAGCCATGATATTTATATGGCTATTCCTGTTCAGTTTCTGGTCAATGGTAGCCCCTGGGATGTTGATAGTGGGGGATTCAGCGATGGTGATGTCATTGAATGTCAACGGCGATGATTCGTCAGGGCAGTCTCTCATACCTCACCTCTTGAGTTCCGCTCCTTTGACCAAATTTGAACCAAGGCTGTAATGAGGTCAAGAGCTTTGTGACCCTGGCGGAACGCAAACTGAGCGTCACTGAGCAGGTTATTGCTAAGCAAGTGTCGCTTGATGGCAGTGTCGATGACACCTTCCATCACTTTTCTGATGATTGAGAGGAGGCTGATGGGGCTGCAATTGGCCATGTTGGACTTGTCCTGCTTTTTGTGTACAAGACATACCTGGGCAATTTTCCACATTGCAGGTTAGATGCCAATGTTGTAGCTGTACTGGAACAGCTTGATGGGGGAATGGAAGTTCTGGAGCACAGGTATTCAGTACTATTTCCGGAATATTGTGAAGGCTCATAGCCTTTGCAGTATCCAGTGCCTTCAGTAGTTTCTTGATATCATGCGGAGTGAATTGAACCCTGAGAAATAGTACTGTATACGCCCCTCCACCTCCAGTCTGAACAATGACTGTTCACCACTTCTCTCTGCTTTCTGTCCCTGAGTCAGTGTCATATCCACACCATCACTGTCACATTAATCCATGTCATAACAAGTCTATGAAATGTCATTTGATTACAGGCCTTCTGAAAATCTATATACATAAGTGGATATACATGAGTAGGGGCGGAAGATGTTGCCAAGGTTCTTACAAAGTACTTTGTATCTGTCTTAACAAAAGTGGGGGCGATGCAGGTATTGTGGTTAAGGAGGAGGAGTGTGAATTATTGGATGTGATATACATAGGAGAGAGGAAGTATGAATGGGATTAGCATCCTTGAAAGTTGATAAATCACCAGGGCCTGATGAAATGTATCCTCGGCTGTCAAATGAAGTGAGAGAGGAAATAGCAGAGGGTCTGACCATCATTTTCCAGTCCTCACTGGATGCAGGTGTAGTGCCAGAGGATTGGAGCAACGGATAGACCAAATAATTGCAGGCCAGTCAGTGTAAACTCAGTAGTGGGAAAATGATTGGAATCTATTCTGAGAGACAGGATAAACTGTCACTTAGAAAGGCTCAGGTCAATCAAGGACAGTCAGCATGAATTTGATAAGGGAAGATATTGTTTGTACAACTTGATTGAATTTTTCAACGAAGTAGCAAGGATGATAGATGAGGGTAGTGCTGATGATATGGTCTCCATGGATTTTGGCAAGGCTTTTGACAAGGTCCCATGTGGCATACTAGTTAAAAAAATAAAATCCCATGGAATCCAGGGAAATGCAGCAAGCTGGATACAAAATTGGCTCAGTGGCAGGAAACAAAGGGTGTTTTACTGACTTGAGGTCTGTTTCCAGTGACGTTCCATGGGGCTCAGTACTGGGTCCCCTGCTTTTTGTAGTATATATTAACGATTTGAACGTAAATGTAGGGGGCAGATGGCACACAAATTAGCCATGTGGTAGATAGCAAGGAGGATAGCTGCAGGCTGCAGGAAGATATTGATGGCAGAAAAGTGTCAAATGGAATTCAACCGGTTAAGTATGAGATGATGTAACTGAGGTCAAACAAGGCAAAGGGATAGGAAAATGCTGAGAAGCGTAGAGGAAGTGAGGGACCTTGGAGTCAATGTCCGCTGATGTCCTGAAGGTAGCAGGTCAGGTCGATAGGTGGTTAAGAAGGCATATGGAATCCTTTCCTTTATTCGCTGAGGTATAGAATACAAGAGCAGATAGGTTATGCTGGAACTGTATAAATCATTGGTTAGGTCACAACCTGAGTACTGTTTGCAGTTCTGGTCACCTCATTACACAAAGGATGTAATTGCACTAGAGAGAGTACAGAGGAGATTTACAAGGATGTTTGCCAGGACTGGAAAAATGCAGCTATGGAGCAAGATTAGATAGGCTGGGGTTGTTCTACTTGAAACAGAGAAGGCTGAAGGGAGATCTGATTGAAATGGACATAATTTTGAGGGGCTTGGATAGAGGGGAGGTGACGACTCTATTCACCTTAGCAGAGAGATCAGTGACTCGGGGGCAATGACTTAAAGTGCTCGGCAGAAGGATTAGCGGGGAGTTGAGGAGAAACATGTACACCCAAAAATACAAAATTGGCTCAGTGGCAGGAAACAATGGGTCATTGTTATAATAAAAGCAAAATACTGCGGAAGCTGTAAATCTGAAGTAAGAACAATAAATGCTTAAATACTCAGCAGGTCTGGCAACATCTGTGGAGGGAGAAGCAGAGTTAACGTTTCAGATCAGTGATGAATGGTCACGGACCTGTCACGTTAACTCTGCTTCTCTCTCCACAGATGCTGCCAGACCTGCTGAGTATTTCCAGCATTTCTTGTTTTTATTAAAGGGTAGTTGTTGACAAGTATTTTACTGACCGGAGAACTGTTTACAGTGGCGTTCCACAGGGTTCAGTACTGCATCTCCTGTTTATAGTGAGGGTCTAGAACTTACTGCCTGAAAGGATAGTTGAAGCAGAATCCCTCCACTCAGTGAAAAGGAAACTGGATGTTCACCTCAACTGTCATTAACTGCAGGGCTGTGGATCAAATGCTGGAAGATGGGATTAGAATAGGTGGATCATTTTTCTGCCGCTGCAGACACAATGGGACAAGTGGCCTCTTTCTGTATCTTAAACTTTCTATGATTATATTACGTGAAACGCTCATAGTTACGTCCTCAACGAACTTGATGAAGATTATCAGGAATGATATTTCATTAACCTTTCCGTGCTGCTTGTCATGTATTAACCCGTGTTTTACAAGCAAGATATATTTTTGTGCTGGGTTATGACCTCTAGAACTTTCCAACCACCAACATTAGACTGATACTTACAGAGTTTACCGAACCTCTCCTTTTTAAACAGGGTGTAACGTTGACAATCCTCCAGACCTCTGGCATCACTCCCATATCCAAGGAGGACTGAAAGATTTTGTCCAGTGCCTCTGTCATTTCCACCATTTCTTCCCTCAGTAACTCTCATAATTCCCATGCAGACTGGATAAATGTTCTACTTTATTGTGGTACAAAAAGTGCTGAATTGAAAGGGGTTAACTGAACCAATTTGTTCAGTGACTGTAATTAATGCCAGTCTCCATGGACCCTAATGGTGTCACTGGAGGGTTTCCCTCTTCTATTAATACAGGACTCCTTTCAATGTGTTTTCTGAAAGTGTCAGTGGGAGCATCAGCTCCGGCACTCATAGGGAACCGTGGCTGCAGAGAGATGGTGAGGAGAGATCAGAATCTGAACAATAGGTTGGAATGTTACAACAATGGGTCAGAATAGGAGAACAATAGATTGGAATGTTACAACAATGGGGCAGAATCTGAGAACAATAGATTGGAATGTTACAACAATGGGTCAGAATCTGAGAACAATAGATTGGAATGTTACAACAATGGGGCAGAATCTGAGAACAATAGACTGGAATGTTACAACAATGGGTCAGAATCGGAGAACAATAGATTGGAATGTTACAACAATGGGGCAGAATCTGAGAACAATAGGTTGGAATGTTACAACAATGGGTCAGAATCGGAGAACAATAGATTGGAATGTTACAACAATGGAGCAGAATCTGAGAACAATAGATTGGAATGTTACAACAATGGGGCAGAATCTGAGAACAATAGATTGGAATGTTACAACAATGGGTCAGAATCTGAGAACAATAGATTGGAATGTTACAACAAGTGACAGGAGTTTATCCTATTGGTTTGACTATCTTACTGCGGATTATTATTAGATAACACTAGAATTGCGGATCTATTATGCTCTGAAGATGATTCAATTTATTTACTATCCTATCCTCGTTACTATTGGTGTCCCTGGTAAGTCTCTGTATCCAACTATTAGATTCAAAAACCATATTTCACTAATTTAGTGTTCTTGTCATTTAAATCGTGAGCAGACTGAAAGCATTGTCTTCACTTCCTGTCACAAGCACCATACCCTGTCCATGATATGCATCCCCCTCGTTGGCCATTGCCTCAGGCTGAACCAGGAAGTTTACAACCTCTGGTATCTATTTAATGGTGAGCTGAGTTCATCCCCATATTCTCTCCATCCCCAGCACGGCCAATTGTTATGGCCAGGTGAGGAGGGGTCAGAGTGGCTCTTCTTTATGTGACTGCAACAGTGTTTGTCCTTTATAAACAGTGCAATAGTAACGTCTCATTGAGTGTTTTACATTTTACCTTTGGTGTGATGGTGAAGGAACTGATTGGACAGGTTCTCTTGAGTTTAAACATGGAAGAGGTGAGTTTATAATACTTAACAATATAAACCCGATCTAAATAAAATCATTAAAAAAACACAACACACAGTTACACGCACAGTCACACGAGAATCACACACACACAAACAAGTAGATTACAGAGTGAGAAGTAAATTTGTGGTTGGATTTGAGTCCAGACTAAATTAAAAAAAAAAAAACTCATTCTGTGATGTTGGGCGATTCCGTGGTCTTGCAGCTGAAGTTATATTCTTGACGTCTTTTGCTTGTCGAAGTGAGGTTTGTGGCTGGTCCACATTACTCAGGGTTTTCTTTGAGGCAGACTTGTAGGTGGCTTTCTTCCCCTGGTTACTCTGTCTGTAGCAATCTGTAGGCTTGAGGGGCCCACAGTCGAATGTGGTTTTCAAACTTGTGATGTTAGGTGGAGAGAGAGTCGGAGAGAGAGAGCTTGGGAGGGGTGGGGGGGTGGTCACAGCCCTTCTGCTTCTGCACAGTTTGAATCACTGGCTTGTCTGTCTTTGTCCAGGGGAATCTCCCAGCTTTCACAGAGATGGACAGAAGGTCTCATGACTGCCTCAGTGCATTCTCTGGACCTTTCTAATGAAAGCAGTTAGAAACTTCTATCTCCCCAGGGTTCAGGATGCCAGTATTTATACTTGGAGGAGTTTGCTCTTTGAAATTCAATGTGTCAGGGTAGCCTTGTATGCCGTGTTAATGAATGTAATCTTCGGTAATTCAATCACTAGAGCAAGCCAATGATATAGGTCCAGGCTCATCAGACATGTGTCTCCTGTCGTAGGTCTTGGAATGTGAAAAGATGTTTCAGATACCAATTGCGGTGGCCATCTTGGCTGCTAGCTTTTTCAAGGTTAACTGTCGGATGTTTTCTATTAAAAGTTTAGTGTAAGTTTCCAATCGATGAATTAAAATTCCTCATTTGGCATATTGTGTTATCTTGACACCACCACAGCTCATGGAAAGAAATGTGATAATAGGAACATTTCATTAGAGAATTGTGGGAAGAAAACGAAAGAAATACACATTCATTCTCAATAATCACTTCTCAAATTCACACATTAATCTTAGAATTACTGCAGCTGACATTGTCTGTTACAGCTGTACTGATTTAATTTTTTTGGCGTTTTGTCTGGGATGGTTATGTGTCGGGTTCGACCCTGGACAATGCATCACCAATTGCCTGTTTTCCTTTTCTCTCCTCTAATGAAGTTTTAACTACTCAGGTACTAAGCACCTTGATAATCTTTCTCCCTAAACCGGCAGTGTGCCATAAATTGTTTTTTTAGACCATGTGAGGTGTCTGATATTTCCTCTGGGCCTTTGTTCTTGCTGAGTTCGGCTTTGAAATTGTTGGGTTTGATGAGCTTTGGGTTTGGGACCTGATCATTGGGTTCTTCAGTGGGTAGATCCACACTGACCTTACTTTTAGCTTTCTGGTGAGGTACACAAGTGCTGTTTACTTTTTGTTATTTTCCCTTCACTTTTCCCTTAACTATGGGAAGGAACATTTTTTTTAATCTACCCTATGTCTTTTGCGACATTACTGCTAGCAGGTGTCTATCCAGCTTTCACTGCACTCTCCAGCGGCACTTCGACTAGGGGAGGCATCGCCCTCACCATACACATGCCTTTTTGGGACCTTTCCTTGTCCTTGCACGTTTCTGTAAATGCTGTTAGCAGCCTTTTTAGGGTGCATCTTTGACCTGCATTTAATGAGGAGAGTGTGTGGTCCAATTTATCTAACATTTCAGGGTTGGCTCATCGGAGAGTAGGGGGTTCCAGTTGGGAATACTCATGGCCCTCCTCTAACCTGTCCTCACTGTCCTTTTCAATCCTCCCCTCCTGACTGTCTGACAGATCTGTACTTGTCTGTCCCCTCCACAGCATTTACTTTTTTGCCTTTGGTCTGGGATGTCAATTAACTAATTTACCTGACTATTCCTTTTGCCACTCGATATGGACCACTGAACTGGACTTTAAGGGGTTCGCCGTGCGTTGGGAGTATTAACAATACATGGTTTCTGGGATGACATGTTCCAGCCTTGGCATTTCTGTCTGCTTACCTTTTCATAGCTGCCTGTGAGATCTTTTGCTGTTCCTGAGCCATTGCACAGCCTGTCGTGAGCCGCTCCCAGAGCACGGAAATGTTGTCTAACATGGAAGACTCATCCCTGTGTCCCAAAAACGTCTTCTTGATTAATTTAAGAGGACCACTCACCTCGTGACCATAAACTAATTCAAAGAGACTAAAGCCAGTGGAATCATTAGATAAGTCTCGGTAACCAACAGGAGAAATCCCATCCCTTTGTCCCAGTCATGGGGTTGCTCATTGCAGTATGTCCTGATCATTGTCTTTAGGGTCTGGTGGTACTGCTCCAAAGCCCATTGTGACTGTGGATAGTAGGCTTAGGACTTTATTTATTTACTTATTTTATTTATTTAGAGATGCAGCACTGAAATAGGCCCTTCAGCCCACCGAGTCTGTGCCAACCATCAACCACTCATTTATACTAATCCTACATTAATCCCATATTCCTACCACATCCCCACCATACCTCAACTCCCCTACCACCAACCTACACTAGGGCCCTATCAACCTGCAAGTCTTTGGCTGTGGGAGGAAACCGGAGCTCCTGGTGAAAACTCACGTGGTCACAGGAAGAACTCGCAAACTTCGCACAGGCAGTACACAGAATCGAACCCGGGGCGCTGGAGCTGTGAGGCTGCGGTGCTCCAGAGTACCCATGACCTTTTCAAAAATACTGGACATAAAATGTGTGCCCTGATCCATGGAAGGATCCAATCCAATCCCACAATCAGGGATTCCTTCCATGCAGGAAGCCCATATAGGGTAAAGAATTGAGTTAGCGCCTTCACCACTTCCTTGGCAGAGATAGTTCTTCGGGCGAATGGTCTCTGGGAATCGGGTCACCACATCCATAATGGTGAGAAGATACTGGTCGTCCCGTTATATTTTCAGCAGGGGCCCCACACAATCTACCAGCATTCTGCTGAAGGGTTCCCACAACCTGGCACGTGAGACCAATTCTACCGAACTCCACCACATCTTTGTGGAATTGTGGCCAGTCAAAATGCTGTCTTCTGCGGTCTTCGATTTTTCATATACTGACATGTCCATCCATTAGAAGTTCGTGGGCCATTGTTAATATTTCTTTAAGGGACTTCAGCGGCACCACTATCTGGTGAACATCTGTCCACTCTTCATCCGCTGTTCTGTGAGGAGGTCTCCACTTCCTCATTAGCTCCTCATTCTTTAAATAGTAACAGTCTGCAACTCCCTCTGCTTCAGTTTTGGTTTGGACAGTCTATGCTATTTTTTAACGTTGGGTCGGGTTGTGGAGCCTCAAAAAAGGAAGAACTGTTTAACACATCCTTTGGGTCCTCTAACTTCCCAACGAAGGTTTCAGACAACCAGACAGTAGGGCCATCCGTCTGCAGTGTCAGTTCAGGGGATTGTTTGGCCATGGACCGAGTCACCACACAATCAGGGATTTCTGCTTTAACTACTCTGTCTGCCGGACCTCTTTTGGTCTCTCTAGAACTACTGGGGAAGCTGCCACCTTATCCCCTGTCAGATCATTACCCAGGAGCAGTTCGACCCATCAATCAGTCAACTAGGGACAATCCGCATGGGAAAGGGTCATGGAACTGGGTCAAACTCCAAGTGCACCGGATATAAGGGTATGGACATATACTGTCTTCCGATACCATTCACTAACGCTCTAGCATTCACTGCACTTTCTTTTTCCCAGCAGAAGGGATTGGCAGGCCCCTGCATCCATGAGTATGACTATTGGTTTACTTCCCTCACTCAAGGGGTATGGTTTCACTTTTCCTTCGGATACAAATTCCTGGTAGCTCTCAAGGATTTTGTTTATTTTTCCCGCCCTCTCTGTGGTAGGTTTACTGGGTCTGACTGCCGCAGTTGGAGGCACAGCCTGATCTGTTGTGATTTCCATCAGGGCCCTTTTTCCTGCTATGATCTGGTGGACCCTGATTTATCCTCCAGGTTTTCCCCGTCACTTGCATCATTCAGCTCGATGGCTACCTACCTTATTACACTGGAAACACACAGGTCTTCGGCCGTTTCTCCTGCTCTCAGTACCGTCCTATTTGACCTGAGGATGGACCCCCGTGTGTCCAGCCTTTCCTCCTTGCCCTTGGCTGTTCGGGTTTCTATAACCCCCCCATCTTTTATTCTCGGGTCTTTGTGGTGACCGGGGAAGTGTTTCCCTTTGGGGTTACGGCTTTGTGTACAAGGGAAAATTCATCACCAGCATTGCAACTTGTCCAGCTCTTTGAACCCTTTGTTCCTCTTTGTGGGTTTTAATGGGAGGGGGAGCGAGTTTGTGAACTCCTTGAGATGGATCACCACTCTGAGTGTTTCTATCCACTGGTCAAAAGTAAACACAAAAACTGACTTTAAATATTCTTTAGCTACCTAAAAATGAAACATTTGGCGAAGACAAATGTGGGTCCAATACAGGCAGTGTCAGGGGAATGTACAATGGTGAATAGAGAAATGGCAGTGAAACTAAATGATTACTTTGTGTCTGTACCTCATTGAGGAAGATACAAGGAAATTTCCAGAATTAGAGATCCAAGGGATTAGGGAGATTGAGGAAGTGAAGGAAATTAATATTAGTCAGAATGTTGTATTGGAGAAATTAATGGGGCTGAAGTTTGATAAGCTGCCAGGATCTGATATTCTGCATCCCAGGGTGTGGGAAGAGATAGCTATGGAGATTGTGGCTGCATTGGTGATCATCTTCAACAATTCTATAGATTCTGGACCGGTTCATGTAGATTGGAAGGTAGCAAATGTCACCCCAATATTTAAGAAGGGAGGGAGAGAGAAAACAGGGAATTATAGACCTGCTCTCATACATCAGTCGTTGGGAAAATGCTGGGATTTCATTCTAAAGGATGTGATCAATGGACAGTTGGATAATAATCTGTTCAGGCATCGTAAACATGGATTTATGAATGAGAAATCATGTTTGGCGAACCTGTTGGAGTTTTGTTGGGCATGCTACTAACAGAATTGATAAAGGGGAGTCGGTGGACGTGTTATACTTGGATTTTCAGAAGGGTTTTGATAAAGTACCCCACAGGAGGTTGGTTAGCAACATTAAAGCACATGGGATAGGAGGTAATATACTGGCATGGATTAAAGATTGGTTAACAGGCAGAAAACAGAGAGTAGGAAGAAACGGGTCGCTCTCACTGTGGCAGCTGTGACTATTTGGGTACCGCAAGGATCAGTACTTGGGCCCCAGCTGTTAACAATATATGTCAATGATTTGGATGTGGGAACCAAATGTAGTATTTCCAAGTTCGCAGATGACACAAAACGAGGTGGGAATGCATGTTGTGAGGTAGATGCAATGCGTCTTCAAGGGGATTTGGACAGACATTGTGACTGGGCAAGAACATGGCAAATGGAATGTAATATGGGCAAATATGAGTTATCCACATTGGTAAGAGGAACAGATGTGCAGAGTATTTCTTAAATAGTGAAAAATTAGAAAGTGTAGATGTACAAACGGACCCGGGTGTCAGTTAATCACTGAAAAAGATGCAGGTGCAGCAAGCAATTAGGAAGGCTAATGGTATGTTAGTCATTATCAGGAGATGATTTGAGTACAGGAGTAGTGAAGTCTTGCTTCATGTGTATAGAACCTTGCTTAGACCACACCTGGAATATTGTGTGCATTTTGGGTCACTTGACTTTAGGAAGGATATTATTGCCAAAGAGGGAGTGCAATGAAGGTTCACCAGACTTGTTCCCGGGATGGCGGGAATGTTCTATGAAGAGAGATTGGGGAAACTGGGCCTGTATTCTCGAGAGTTTCAAAGAATGTGTCGGGATCTCATTGAAACGTACGAAATAATTAAAGGGATAGACAGCGTAGACGTATGGACGAAAATTCCCCTGGTTGCGGAGGCTGAAACTAATGGATACAATTTCAAAATAAGGGGGAAGCCATTTAGGACAGAGACGAGGAGAAAACTTTGACTCAGAGGTTTCTGAATCTTTGGAATTCTGCATCCCAGGCGGATGTGGAATCTCAGTCGTTGAGTATATTTAAAGTATAGATTGACAGATTTCTAACTACAAATGACAAAAAAGGGGATATGGAGATTATGTGAGAAAACGGCATTGAATTGGATGATCAGCCATGGTCATATTGAATGGTGGAGCAGCCTCGATGGGCTGAATGGCCTACTCCTGCTCCTATGTCCCGATGTTCGGAAGCAGCTTAACTCTTTCAAACTCGAGGTCAGTTTAGTCAGGCTGCTTTCTGAGGGTTTGGAATGTTTGACGGTACACTTCCGATATTATTTCATGTACACCCAGGATAGCAATTTTAATCATCTCATAATCTGATCAACTTTCATCTGGCAATAGTGAATAAATCTCATGGGATTTTCCTGTTATTTTGTTTTGTAAAAACAGTGTCCAGCTCTCTGACGGCCATTTCAGTTGCATTACAAGCTTTTCACAATTGACGAAAAATTCTGCCACATCCTCCTCATTGAACTTTGTCATGAACTGGGAGAACTTTAAGAGATCAGCACATGGTCCTGAGCTAGGGGCAGCTCCCACACTAGCTGTGCCTTCACTGGTTGTATGGGTCTTCTTCTAGTTGTTTGAGCTGCCTTAACTCCCTTTCCTCATTCTCATTCTGGAACACTCTTACTTTTACCCTTTCTTGACACTCACTCTGCTCCTTCTCGCTCTCTCTGGAATTCTAATTCCAGTCTATCCTGTTCTAGTTTTACCTTAGCTAACATTACTCTATCTGTTAGTGATTCTAACCCTGTTTGAGTCTTCAGCTTCAAGTGAAATATGGTTGGCCAAAAGCCTTGGGACTTCGGGTTTCCTACCTTTTGGACGGATAGTAATCCCTAACTGTCCAGCTACATTACTCAACTTTTCAACAGACAGACGTTTTAACCCGTACCAAGTTACTTCACTCTGTATGCAACTCCTTTATTGGGAATGTAACTCCTTTAGTCAGAAAGGGAGGGAAACAGAAAACAGGAAACTACAGGCAAGTTAGCATCACATCTGTCTGAGGTAAAATGTTAGAAGCTATTATCAAAGACAGTGTGGCCGGCACTTAGAAAAGTTCAACGTAATCAGGCAGAATCAAAATGGTTTTATGAAAGGGAAATCATGTTTAATCAATTTGTTGGAGTTCTTTGACGAGGTACCATGTGCTGTGGAGAAAGGGGAACCGGTGGATGTACTGTACATAGATTTCCAGGAGGCAATTGATAAGGTGCCACATCAAAGGTTTTGTGAAAATAAAAGCTCATGGTGAAGGGGGTAACATGTTGGCATGGATAGAAGATTGGTTAGCTAACAGAAAACAGGCAGCAGGCATAAATGGGTCACTTTCTGGCTGGCAAGATGTAACGAGTAGTGTGCCACAGGGATCAGTGCTGGGACCTCAACTTTTTACAATTTATATAAATGACTTGGATGAAGAGACCGAAGGCATGGTTGCTAAATTTGCTGATGACACAAATATGAGTAAGAAAGTAACATGTGACGGGGACATAAGGAGGCTGCAAATGAATATAGATAGGTTAAATGTGTGCGTGAAGACCTGGGAAATGGAGTATAATGTGGGAAAATGGGAAATTGTCCATTTTGGCAGGAATTATAAAAAAACCAGCATATTATCTAATGGTGAGAGATTGCAGAGCTCTGAGATGCAGAGGGATCTTGGTGTCCGTGTGCATGAATCACAAAAGGTGAATATGCATGTTCAGAAAGTAACTAGGAAAGCTAATAGAATGTTATCATTTATCACAAGGATAATTGAATACAAAAGTAAGGATGCTATGCTTCAGCTATAGAGGGCATTGGTGAGACCACATCTGGAGTACTGTGTACATTACTGGTCTCCTTATTTAAGGAAGGATGTAAATGCATTGGAAGCAATTCAGAAAAGGTTTACCAGACTAATACCTGGAATGGGTGGGCTGTCTTATGAGGGAATATTGGACAGGCTCGGCTTATATCCACTGGAATTTAGAAGGGTAAGAGGAGACTTGATTTGAACATCTAAGATCATGAGCGGTCTTGACAGGGTGCATGTGGAAAGATGTGTGTATCTTGGTGTATCTAGAATTAGGGGTCACTATTTAAAAATGAGGGCCTGCCCATTTAAAACAGAGATGAGGAGAATTTTTTTTCTCTGAGGGTTGTGAGCCTTTGGAATTCTCTTCCTCAAAAGGCAGTGAAAGAGAGACTTTACGTACGTGTGAGGCAGAGATAGATAGATTTTTGATAAGCAAGGGGGTGAAAGATTATCGAGGGTAGGTGGTAAAGTGGAGTTGAGGTTTCAATCAGATTGGTCATTATCTTATTTAATGGCAGAGCAGGCTTGAGGGGCCGAGTGGCCTACACCTGCTCCTAATTCATATGTTCATATGTTCGTATGCTCTGTCTTCGAACGTGGGCATTTCAGTGTTCCAGCAGTGAAAGCCACAATAAAACCTTCATTGACATTTTAAGTTTTTTCTCAGGATCAATTGTATTTCCCTACTTCCAATTTCTCATTTGTTGTTGGTTTACGATCACTCGAACCTCCAGATTTCTGTGACAGCCAGGTGAGGAGGGGCCCAGGCTCCCCTCTTGTCTTATATCTTATTTCACCACAACAGAGTTTATTCCTTTTTAGCAGTGGACGTGCTGACCACCTCAGTGAGTGTTTTACCTTTTATCTTTGTTGTGATCGTGAAAGAGCCAATAGGAGAGGTTTTCCTGAGCTTAAACAAGAGGTGAGTTTATTATACTTAACAATCTAAGCTGTATCTAAATAAAATAATAAGAAAATATGCTTCACATTCACGCACACACTCACACGAGAATCACACACAAATAAATTCGAGTGAGAAATAAATTTGTGATGGATTAGTGTCCAGAATAAATAAATTTTAAAGAAAAACGTCTGTGACGTTGGATAATTCTCTGGTCTGCATTTTCCCACCTTTAGTTATGCGTTTCATGTCATCTGCAAGAGTTGAAATTATGTTTTTTTTTTACGTATACGTTTGTGTCATTTATATATCTATCTCTATGCCAGGAAGAGCACTGGTTCTAATACCGAAACCTGCGAAACAGCACTGCATACTCCCCCTCCACCAGTCTGAACAATGTCTGTTCACCACTTCTCTCTGCTTTCTGTCCCTGAGTCAGTATCATATCCACACTGTCACTGTCACATTAATCCATACGTTCCATTTTTCACAACAAGTCTATGAAATGGCATTTGATCACCGGCCTTTTGAAAGTCTGCACACATAACACAAAACATGTTGTCCTCATCAACACTCACAGTTATGTCATCAACGAACTTGATTAAGATTATCAGACATGATTTTCCATTAAACTATCCGTGCTGTTTGTCATTTATAATCCCATGTTTTCACAAGAAAGATAGATTTTTGTGCTGGGTTCTGGCCTCTTGTAATTTCCAACCACCGACATTAGACTGACTGGTCAGTAGTTACAGGATTTATCTAATCTCTCCTTTTGTAACAGGGAGTAACATTTACAGCCCTCCAGTCCTCTGTCATGACTCCCATATCCAAGGAGGATTGGAAGACTCTGACCAGTGCCTCTGCTATTTCCACCATTCCTTCCCTCAGCAACCGTCTCCATTGTTTTATCAAAGAACTGCATCAAGTTTAACTCACCACCACCTCTCTCCTCTCCTCCACTGTTGTTAAATTATCAAACTGCTTATCTGATATCCAGTACTGGATGAGCAGAAATATCCTCCAATTAAATATTGGGAAGATTGAAGCCATTGTTTTCACTGCCTACTCCAACTCTGTTCCCTTGCTATTGATT
Organism: Heterodontus francisci; assembly: GCF_036365525.1. Classification (NCBI taxonomy): domain Eukaryota; kingdom Metazoa; phylum Chordata; class Chondrichthyes; order Heterodontiformes; family Heterodontidae; genus Heterodontus; species Heterodontus francisci. The sequence continues at coordinate 2,970,247 of NW_027140852.1, forward strand.
CCATCCCTCTCCCTGGTAACCGTCTGAGATTCAGACAGTCTGTTTGCAACCTTGGTGTCATATTCGGGACAGCATTAATAGGCACATGGACAAATGTGGGTTAATTAAGGAAAATCAGCATGGATTTGTTAAGGGGAAAATGGTGTTTAACAAACTTACTGGCGTTTTTTGAAGTGGTAAAAAGGAAGCCTGATGAGGGCAATGCTGTGATGTGGTGTAAATGGAATTCCAAAAAGCATTTGATAAAGTGTCACACAACAGAATTGTGAGCAAAGGTACAGCTAATCAAATGAAAAGGACAGTAGCAACATGAAACTAAACTGGTTGAGTGACAGGAAACAGAGATTAATGATTAATGGATGCTTTTCGGGCTGGAGAAAAGTTTGTAGTGGAATCAAAACAAAATACTGCAGATGCTGGAAATCTGAAATAGAATCAGAAAGTGCTGGAAATACTCAGCAGTGTCTGTGGAGAGAGAAACAGAGTTAATGTTCCAGGCTTGTGACCTTTCATCAGAACTGGCTTAGGTTAGAAATGTAATAGGTTTTAAGCAAGTGAAGCGGGAGTGGAGGGTGTAAACACAAGGACACAAATGTAGCCATGAGAGCAGGGGTGGGGGATGGAGTGTGTTGAAATGACAAGCGAGCGGAAGCTCGGGGTCATGCTTTTGGACTGAGCGGAGGTGTTTCACAAAGCGGTCACCCAATCTGCGTTTGACCTGCTGTGGTGTTCCAGTGAACATCAATGCCAGCTCGAGGAACAGCACCTCATTGTCCATTCTACAGACTTCTGGAGTAAACATTGAGTTCAATAATTTCAGAGAATGACTGGTCCATTTTTATTATTATTTTGTTTCATCAGTTTTTTTTTAGCATGTGCCAGACTTAAACTGGGATTTTTATGTTGGTGCTTTTAGCTCGGGCTGTTCATTATTCTGTCATTTAACACCTGCTCTGCACTAATGCTTTGTCTTTCACCACACCATGAGCACACTCTCTTTGCCTTTGCCCCATGACCTCCTGGTCAGTTAATCTCTCTGACCCTCTGTTCTATCAACACCCCTTTTGCTCCATTTTGCCCCATCCCTGCTTTATCTGCTTCAAACTTGATATTTCTAACCTTTTCCAGTTCTGATGAAAGATCACAGACCTGAAGCATTAACTCTGTTTCTCTCTCTCAACTCAGATGGTGCCAGACCTGTTGAGTATTTCCAGCACGTTAAGTTTTTTTATTTAAGATTTGAGGTGGAGGTCCCCGGGGATCAGTGTTAGGACCCTTTTTCTTCCTGACATATATTAATGACCTGGACCTTGGTGTACAGGGCACAATTTCAAAGTTTGTAGATGATGCAAAACTTGGAAACATTGTGAACTGTTAGGAGGATACTATAAAACTCAAAAAGGACATAGACAAATTGGTGGAATGGGCAGACAGGTGGCAGATGAAGTTCAATGTGGAGAAATGTGAAGTGATTCATTTCGTAGGAAGGACATGGAGGGAAAATATAGAATAAAGGTTACAATTCTGAAGGGGGTTCAGGAGCAGAGGGACCTGGGTGTATATTTTAGATTAGATTAGAGAGACAGCACTGAAACAGGCCCTTCGGCCCACCGAGCCTGTGCCGAACATCAACCACCCATTTATACTAATCCAATATTCCTACCAAACATCCCCACCTGTCCCTATATTTCCCTACCACCTACCTATACTAGTGACAATTTATAATGGCCAATTTACCTATCAACCTGCAAGTCTTTTGGCTTGTGGGAGGAAACCGGAGCACCTGGAGAAAACTCACGCAGACACAGGGAGAACTTGCAAACTCCACACAGGCAGTACCCAGAATCGAACCCGGGTATATGTGCATCGGTCATTGCAGGCGGCAGGACAGGTTGAGAGAGTTTTTCATAAAGCCTACAGTATCCTGTTGCATGGAATACAAGAGCAAGGGGGTGGTTTTGAACTTGTATAAGACACTAGTTCGGCCTCGGCTGCAGCGTTGCGTGTAGTTCTGGGCACATTAGATAACGTGAAGACATTGGAGAGTGTGAAAAAACATTCACAAGAATAGTTCCAGGGATGAAGAATACCAGTTATGAAGATAGACTGGAGAAGTTGGAACATTTTCCTTGGATAAGAGAAGGCTGAGAGGAGATTTGAAAAACGTCTGCAAAATTATGAGGTGGCTGGACACAGTTGATAGGGAAAAACTGTTCCCACACCTGAAAGGATCGAAAACGAGAGGACAAAGAATTAAAGTAATTGGTAAAAGCAGCAGAAGTGATATGAGGAAAAAATGTTCACACAGCGAGTGTTAAGGTCTGGAATGCACTGCCTGAGAGTGTGGTGTAGGCAGATTCAATCGAGGCATTCAGGAGGAAATTGGATAGCTATCTGAAAAGGAAGATTGTACAGAGTTACAGGGAGAAGGCAGGGGAGTAGCACTAGATAAATTGCTCTTTCGGAGAGCCAGTGCAGACACGATGCACAGAATGGCCACCTTCTGTGCTGTAACAATTCTGTGACTCTGTGGCATTCGACCACAAAATGAGTTTCCAACCTTATATTCGTGCCATCACTATGACCACCTATTTCCACCTCAATAACATCGCCCAAATTCACCCCTGTCTCATCTCATCTGCTACTGAAGCTCTCATTCATGCTTTCATTACCTGTAGACTAGACAATTCAAACTCACTCGCCCACATTCTACTATCTGTAAACTCGAGGTCATCTAAAACTCTGCTGCCTGTGTGTTAACTTACAACAGGCCTCATTCCCCGATCACTAACCTACATCAGCTCACTGTCAAACAATGTCTTTATTTTAAAATCCTCAACACGTTTTCAAATCCCTCCATTGCCTCATCCCTCACTATCTCTGTAATCTCCTCCTGCCCGACAACCCTCTGATATATCTCTGCTCCTCTAATTCTGGCCTCTTGTGCATTCCTGATTTTAATTACTCCACCATCGCTGGCCGCACCTTCAGTTGTCTCGGTCCCGAGCTCGGGAATATCCTCCCTACACAGCTCTACCTCTCCCCCTCACTTTTATCCTTTCAGACACTCCTTTAAAAGTTGCCTCTTTGACCAAGCTTTTGGTCTCCTAACTTAATATCTACATTTGTGGTTCAGTGTTATACTTTGTTTCATAATGCTGCTGTGAAGTACCTTGGGATAAGTTCTTGTTGAAGTTTTCCAGACATGATTTGTCATTAGCATATCCGTGCTGCTTGAAATTTATTATGCTATGTTTTTCCAACCAACGAATATTTCTGTTCTGGGTTGTGAAATTTCCCCACCACTGACGTCAGATGGACTGGACACTACAGGGTCTACTCCATCTCTCCATTTGTAATCAGGGTGTAACATTTACAACCCTCCAGTCCTCTGTCACCACTCCCATATCCAAGGAGAATTGAAAAATTATGTCATGTGCCTCTACCAGTTCCACCATTGCTTCCTTCAGCAATCCTTATACATCCCATCCCTACTGGGTAAATGTTCTACTTTATTCTGGTACAAAAGGTGTTGGATTGAAAGGGGTTAACTGAAACTGTTTGTTTAGTGACTGTAATTAATGTCAGTCTCCATGGACTCTAATTGTGTCACTGGAGGGTTTCCCTCTTCTATTAATAAGGGACTGCTTTCAATGTGTTATTCCATAGTGTTAGCGGGAGCATCAGCCCCGGCACTAACAGGGATCAATAGCTCCAGAGAGAGGGAGATGATAGATCAGAATCTGAGAACAATAGATTGAAATGTTGCAACAATGGTTCAGAATCTGAGAACAATTGACTGGAATGTTACAACAATGGTTCAGAATCTGAGAACAATTGACTGGAATGTTACAACAATGGTTCAGAATCTCAGAACAATAGACTGGAATGTTACAACAATGGGCAGGAGTTTCATCTGGGAGTTTGACTCCTTTTCTGCAAATTATGGTCGGTTCTCATTAGACTATCGGATCTTTCTCGCATTGAAGATTATGCAACACTTTTACTATCCCATCCTTGCTATTATCGGTGTCCCTGGTAAGTCTCTCCATCTAGCTATGAATGTTATAAACTAAGTTTAGCAACATTAATGTTCTTGTCATTTACTCTGCCCTCCTTGCTGCATTTGTTATCCCTGGCAAAACTCTATCTCCGGCTATGAGATCTATAAACCATTGCTACTTGTATTAGAGTTCATGGAAGTTACTCTACCATCTTTTCTGCTGTTGCTTCCCCTGCTAAGTCCCTATTTCCCACTAAGTGATCTGTTAACTCTGTTTCACTGAAATAATGTTCTTTCAATTTAAATTTTGGGAAGATTGTAGCTCGTGCCATCAGTCTCCATAGGAAATTCTGTCCATATCCATGAACACGTTCCCCTAACTGGCTAATATATGAGGTTCCAACATACAGTTTGCATCCTCTGCGTTCTATGTAACCCTGAGCTGACTTCTGACCCCTTAATCTCTCCAGGACCAACCCTGCCGACCACCAGCTCTGTAATATCACCCGTCTGCCTCAGCTCATCTGATACATAAATCCTCATCTGTGCCCTTGTTAACACAGATAGAAACACATAGAAACACACATGGAAAATAAGAGCAGGAATAAGCCATTCGGCCCTTCGAGCCTACCCAGCCATTCATTATGATCATGGCTGATCATCCAACTCAATGACTTGTTCCCGCTTTCCCCCCATATCCTTTGATCCCTTTCATCCTAAGAGCTATATCTAACTGCTTCTTAAAAACATGCAATGTTTTGGCCTCAACTGCTTCCTGTGGTAGCGAATTCCATAGGCTCATCACTCTCTGGGTGTAGGAATTTCGCATCTCAGTCCTGAAAGGTTTACTTCATATCCTTAGACTATGACCCCTGGTTCTGGACTCCCCCACCATCGGGGACATCCTTCCTGTATCTGCTTTGTCAAGTCCAGTTAGAATTGTATAGGTTCCTATGAGATCCCCCATCATTCTTCTGAACTCCAGCGAACATAATCCAAACCGACTCAATCTCTCCTCATACGTCAGTCCCGCCATCCAGGGAATCAATCTGGTAAACCTACAACAAGAACATCCTTCCTTAGATAAGGAGACCAAAACTGCACACAATATTCCACGTGTGGCCTCACCATGCCCTGTATAATTGCATCCCTGCTCCTGTACTCGAATCCTCTCGCTGTGAAGGCCAACATACTATTTGCCTTCTTTACTGTCCTTTGCACCTGCATGCTTACCTTCAGTGACTGGTGTACAAGTACACCCAGCTCTCCTTGCATATTCCCCTCTCTCAGTTTATAGCCATTCAGATAATAATCTGCCTTCCTGTTTTTGCTACCAAAGTGGATAACCTCACATTTATCCACATTGTACTGCATCTGCCATGCATTAGCCCACTCACTCAACTTGTCCAAATCGCCCTGAAGCCTCTCTTCATCCTCCTCACAACTTACCATCCCACCCAGTTTTGTGTCTTCTGCAAATTTGGAGATATTACATTTATTTCCCTCATCGAAATCAGTAATATATATTGTGAATAACTGGGGTCCGAGCACCGATCCCTATGGTACCCAACTGGTCACTGCCTGCCATTTGGGAAAAAAAAGACCCATTTATTCCTGCTCTCGGGTTTCCTGTCTGCCAACCAATTTTCTATCTATCACAATACACTAGCACCAATCTCATGCGCTTTAATTTTACACGCTAATCTCTTATGTGGGACTTTGAAGAAAGCCTTCTGAAAGTCCAAATAAACCACATCCACTGACTCCCCCTCATCAACTCTACTGGTTACATCCTCGAAGAATTCTTGTAGATTTGTCAAGCATGATTTCCGTTTCGTAAATCCATGCTGACCCTGTCCGATTCTACCACTTTTCTACAAGTGTTCTGCTATAAAATACTTGATAGTGTACTCTAGAACTTTCCCCGCTTCCGACGTCAGGCTGACTGGTCTACAATTCCCTGCTTTCTCTCAACCTCCCTGGGGTTAATTTAGCTACCCTACAATCTGTAGGAAATGTTCCAGAATCTATAGAATCTTGGAAGATGACCACCAATACATCCATTATTTCTGGGACAGCTTCCTTCAGTACTCTGGGATGTCGATTATCAGGCCCTGGGAATTTATCGGCCTTCAATACCATCAATTTCCCCAACACCATTTCTCTACTAATACAGATTTCCTTAAGTTACTCTCTCTCACTAAACCCCGTGTTCCCCAACATTTCTGATATGATATTTGTGTGCTTATTTGTGAAGCCAGAACCAAAGTATGCATTTAGTTGGTCAGCCATTTCTTTGTTCCCCATAATTAATTCCCCTGTTTCTGACGGTAAGGGACCTACATTTGTCTTGACCAATCTTTAAATCTGTTAAATCCACTCTTGACTATTCCAATTATATCCTGGTCACCCTCCCAGTTATAAACCTCGAGAAAGCACAGCCCATCTAGAACCTGCTGCCTGTAAACTAATTCACATCAAATCCTGATCACCCATCACCCCTGTGCTCACTGATCTACTTTGGCTCCGGGACCGGCAGCACCTTAAATTAAATATTTTCATTCATGTGTTTGAACCTCACCCTCAATTAGTCCCATTGCCCTGTCCATTCCCATATTGCTGCCTTCCAGTCTTTTCTTCAATTCCCATTGAAAAGAAGGCTTCTTTCCCTCTGTTTCTGTCTATGGCAGGTATTCTCAGCTTTGCAGTGTCACTGGGCCCAATGCCATGGACGTTTGGATCCATGAAATGGTATGAGCTGAGCTGCCGATCACTTCCAGTGCTCCAGGCCTGGACAGGACTCTTGTCCCTGTTCACCAAGTATGTGCTGGTAGTGTGCAGAGGGATCTGATCTGACACCAATCAGCCATTCCAGCAGCTTTGCTATACGTCTTTGAAACGAAGTGATGCGGGTGGGGGGTGGGGGGCGGGGGGTACATTGAGCAGTGTGAGAGGTTGGTGGCGTTGAGTGTATGAGATGCCATGTGGAGACGACTTCACTGACATTGACCAACAGTGTGAGCTCATTAAACTTCTTCTGGCACTGCTGCCAGGTCCTCGGGGCCAGACCTCTTGCATTGACCTCCCTGGCCACCTGCTCCCATTCCCTTCGGAAGACGTTCCTTAAGGGTCTCCGCCCCACCCCACAGAAACAGGGCCTCTCTCCTGCGGTCACCCTCCATGACTAAGGCCTCCAGCACCACAGCTGTGAACAGCAGAGCCCTCTTTCTGTCCTTGTATTCCATTTACCTCGTCTCCAATTGCAGCATTCACAGTCAGCAGCAGCAGCCTCCTGTGATTCAGTACAGCTTCCCTTTAAGAGGGACAGACTACCTTTAAGAGCTGAATCCTGGCTGAAGCACGTGCCAGTCTCACACACAGGTAGGTCCCTGTTAAGCCTGCAGACAGACAGCAGTGCGTGTCACCCTGGGCAGCACGTAGAATTCATGGAAATGAGGAGGCAGCAGGAAGTTTGTGTGTCACCTGCCTCAAAAGGAATGGGCACGGGCAGATCACGAATCACAATCCCTACCCCTGAAAACTGGTACAAACTTCACTTTCACTCTGTCTCTATTTTTCTTCCCTTCTTTCACCCTTTCTCCATATCTCTCTGTGTCTCTTGTTCATATAATCAGAGATTGATGCAGCACATAAAGAGTCTATTCGGTCAGTGTTGTCTCTTTGAAAGAGATATCTAATTAGTTCCACTCCCTCTTCTTTCCCCAGACTCCCATTGTTTTTTTTTCCTTGTCAAGTTTTTGTTAAATTCCCTTTTGAAAGGTATTATTGAATCTGCTTCCACCATGTTTTCAGGCAGTGAATTCCAGATCCCACCCACAGACAGATTGGACCAAATATCCATGGAAGGGTTAACGCACAAAAGGAGGATATTCAGCCCATCGTGTCTCTGCTGGCTGAAAAAACTAGCCGCCCAATCTAATCCCATCTTCCAGCCGCTGGTCCATGGCCTTGCCAGTTGCAGCACTTCAGGTGTAGGTCCAGGTACCTATTAAAATAATTGATGGTTTTTGCCTCCACCACCGTCCTGGCAGTGAATTCCAGACAGCCACCACCCTCTAGGTGAAAAGGTTTTTCCTCATGTCCCCTCTGATCCGTCTATCAATCAATTAAATCTGTGCCCTCTGGTAATTGACCTCCCCGCTAGGGGAAACAGGTCCTCCCTGTTACTCTATCTGGGCCCCCTCATAATTTTGTACACCTCAATCAAGTCACCCCTCAGTCTCCTCTGTTCTAAAGAAAACAATCTTAGCCTATCCAATCTTTCATCATGGATGCAATTTTCCATCACTGGTAACATTCTTGAAAATCTTCTCTGTACTCTCTCCAAAGCAATTATGTCCTTCCTGTCATGTGGTGACCAGAACTGTACACAATACTCCAGCTGTAGCCTAACCAGTGTTTTATACAATTCCAGCATTACATCCCTACTTTTGTATTCTATATATCCGCCAGTAAAGGAAAGCATTCCATATGCCTTCTTCACCACTCTGTCTACCTGTCTTGCCACCTTCCAGGAACTGTGGACAAACACTCCAAGGTCTCTAACATCTTCTACCCCTTTCAATATCCTCCTGTCTGTTGTGTATTCCTTAGATTTATTTGCCCTTCCCAACTGCATTACCTCACAGTTCCCCAGATTGACTTCCATTTGCCACTTTTCCGCCCACTCAACCAAACCATTTATCCATTGATATCATTCTGGAGTCCACAGCTATCCTCTTCACTATCAACTACATGACCAATTTTTGTGCCATCAGCACATTTCCACTCATGCCTCCCACATTTAAGTCCAAAGCATTAATGTACATCACAAATTGCAAGGGACCCAACACTGAGACCTGGGAACGCCACTAGACACCGCTTTCCATTCACAAGAAACATCTGTCGACCATTACCCTTTGTTTCCTGTCATTGATCCAATTTTGGAAGCAACTTGCCACATTCCCCTGTATCTCATGAGCTTTCACTGTTCTGATCAGTCTGCCATGTGGAACCTTTTCAAACGCCTTACTAAAATACATGTAGACCACATCCACTGCACTACCTTTATCAATCCTTCTTGCTCCTTCCTCAAAAAACTTAATTGTGTTAGTAAGACAAGACCCTCCCTTAGCAAATCCATGCTGACTATCCCTGATTAATCTTTGCCTTTGTAAGTGACAGTTTATCGTTGCTCTGAGAATTGATTCTAATAATTTGCCCACCGATGTCCAACTACAGGCCTGCTCGGGTCTGGAAATAAAACCCGACCGATCCTGACAGAACAACATCGGACCCGAGCCTGACCCTACCATATTGCACTCACTGGACTTAGCACTTTTGGATGGAATGGAAGGAAGCTGCAGCATGAGCGTGGTGACATCATAGAAACACTCACTTTCTCACTGCGCAGACTCAGAGTCTGTGGAGTCCAGATGCACGTTTCCCTCCTTGATATCTCGGACTCTCAGCTGAGGATGACTTTTCAAACTATAATGCTTACTTACTCAACTTCCCTTTTCCTCCCAGCCGATCAAAAGTTAGTACTGTGTGTGTCCGACCCAACCCGAGTCCGAAAGCCGGATCCGGAAGAGCGACCCGAACCCGACATATGACGTCGGGTCTCGTCGGGTTTGGGTCGGGTAACAGTCCTTTAGGTCAGACTGACCAGCCTCTAATTATTTGGCCTATCCTTCGCACCATTTTTAAACACTGGCACTATGTTCACAGACCTCCAATCGTCTACTGCCTCGCCTGTATCTAGTGAGAATGTGAAGATGATCCTCAGAGTATCTGCTATTTCCCCCCTCGCTTCCTTTAACGCCTGAGCTACGATCCATCCGGCCCTGGCGATTTATCCACTTTCAAGGATTTCAAACCCTCGAGTACTTCCTCTCTCGTTATGCTGATTGTATCTAATATTTCACACTCCTCCTCTTTAACTACAATTTCTGCATCATCCCTCTCTTTTATGAAGACAGAGACATAAAACCCATGAAGGACCCTGCCAACATCTTCTGCATCCATGCACAAACTACCTTTTACATCTCTGATAGGCCCTCCCCTTTCCATAGTTATCCCTTTATTCTTCATGTACTGAGAAAACATCTTTGGGTTTTCCTTGATTTTACCTGCCAATATTTTTTCATGCCCTCTCTTTGCTTTTCTAATTTCGTTTTTTTACTTCACCCCTGCACTTTCTTTACTCCTCTCAGCTTTCGGAAGTATTATTTGTTTGTGCCTGTCATAAGCTTTCTTTTATCTGATTTATCTTACCCTGTATGTTTCTAGATAACCGGGGGCTCTAAATTTGGCAACTCACTGTGTAAGAAAATTCTCTTCATTTTGCCTCTGGTTCTTTGCCAATTACCTTAAACCTGCATCTTCTTCATGATGTTGTGAGCACAGTCCAAGCAATTACAGACCAGTTAGTTGAACATCAGTAATGTTTTACAAACAATAATTAGAGAAGAAATCAACAGAAACTTGGAGAGGTTCGAGTTAATGAAGGAAAACAATCACGTGTTTGAAGGAACATAGGAGCAGGAGTAGGCCATTCAGCCCATCGACCCTGCTCCATCATTCAATTAGAATCCTTATTCACGGGTGATGTCCCGGAGGACTGGAGAATTGCTAATGTTGTCCCCTTGTTTAAGAAGGGTAGCAGGGAAAATCCAGGTAATTATCGACCGGTGAGCCTGACGTCAGTGGTAGGGAAGCTGCTGGAGAAGATACTGAGGGATAGGATCTATTCCCATTTGGAAGAAAATGGGCTTATCAGTGATAGGCAACATGGTTTTGTGCAGGGAAGGTCATGTCTTACCAACTTAATAGAATTCTTTGAGGAAGTGACAAAGTTGATTGATGAGGGAAGGGCTGTCGATGTCATATACATGGACTTCAGTAAGGCGTTTGATAAGGTTCCCCATGGTAGGCTGATGGAGAAAGTGAAGGCGCTTGGGGTCCAAGGTGTACTAGCCAGATGGATAAAGAACTGGCTGGGCAACAGGAGACAGAGTGTAGCAGTGGAAGGGAGTTTCCCAAAATGGAGACGTGTGACCAGTGGTGTTCCACAGGGATCCGTGCTGGGACCACTGTTGTTTGTGATATACATAAATGATTTGGAGGAAAGTATAGGTGGTCTGATTAGCAAGTTTGCAGACGATACTACGATTGGTGGAGTAGCAGATAGTGAAGGGGACTGTCAGAGAATACAGCAGAATATAAATAGATTGGAGAGTTGGGCAGAAAAACGGCAGATGGAGTTCAATCAGGGCAAATGCGAGGTGATGCATTTTGGAAGATCCAATTCAAGAGTGAATTATACAGTAAATGGAAAAGTCCTGGGGAAAATTGATGCGCAGAGAGATTTGGGTGTTCAGCTCCATTGTTCCCTGAAGGTGGCAACGCAGGTCAATAGAGTGGTTAAGAAGGCATACGGCATGCTTTCCTTCATCGGACGTGGTATTGAGTACAAGGGTTGGCAGGTCATGTTACAGTTGTATCGGACTTTGGTTCGGCCACATGTGAAATACTGCGTGCAGTTCTGGTCGCCACATTACCAAAAGGATGTGGATGCTTTGGAGAGGGTGCAGAGGAGGTTCACCAGGATGTTGCCTGGTATGGAGGGCACTAGCTATGAAGCGAGGTTGAGCAGATTAGAATTATTTTCATTAGAAAGACGGAGGTTGAGGGGGGACCTGATTGAGGTATACAAAATCATGAGGGGTATAGACTGGGTGGATAGCAAGATGCTTTTTCCCAGAGTGCGGGATTCAATTACTAGGGGTCACGAGTTCAAAGTGAGAGGGGAAAAGTTTAGGGGGATATGCATGGAAAGTTCTTTACGCAGAGGGAGGTGGGTGCCTGGAATGCGTTGCCAGCGGAGGTGGTAGACGCGGGCACGATAGCGTCTTTTAAGATGTATCTAGACAGATACATGAATGGGCAGGAAGCAAAGAGATACAGACACTAAGAAAATAGGCGACATGTTTAGGTGGAGGATCTGGATCGGCGCAGGCTTGGAGGGCCGAAGGGCCTGTTCCTGTGCTGTAATTTTCATTGTTCTTTGTTCTAGATCATGTCTGATCATCTACCTCAACGCTACTTTCCCGTGCTATCCCTGTATCCCTTGATGTGATTTGTCTCCCTAAACCCATTGATTTCTGTCTTGAACATGCTCAGTGTTGATCTTCCACAGCCTCTGTGGTGGTGAATTCCAAAGATTTACCTCCCTCTGAGTGAAGAAATTCTTCTTCATCTCAGTCTTAAATTGCTTACCCCTTATTCTGAGATTATGTCCCCTGGTTCAAGACTCACCACCCAGGGGAAACATCCGATCTGCATCCACCCCGTCACTCCCTGTAAAAATGTTGTATGAGATCACTTCACATTTTTTGAATCTCGAGAGAATACAGGCCCAGTTTTCTCAATCTCTCCTCATAAGACAATCCTGCCATCCCAGGGATAGTCTGCTGAACATCAGTTGTACTCCCTGCATGGCAAATATATCCTTCTTTAGACAAGGAGACCAAGACTGTAAGCAATACTCCAGGTGCAGTCTCACCAAGGCTGTATACAATTGCAGCCAGACATCTTTACTCCTGCACTCAAAACCGCTTGAGATGGAAGCCAACATACCATTTGCCTTCCAAACTGATTGGTGCACCTGCACACTAGCTTTTAGTGACTCATGAACAAGGACACCCACGTCCCTTTGGAAATCAACACTTCCCAACCTCTCCCCAGTCAAACAATATACTGTCTTTCTGTCTCTGTTTTACCAGAGTGGATCACTTGACACTTATTCATAATATATTCCAGCTGCCATGTTCATGTTCGTTCACTTATCCTATCCAAATCCGCTTGAAGCCTCCTTGCATCCTCTTCACAACTTACTTTCCCACCTAGTTTTGTATCATCAGCAAATTTGTAAATATTACATTTGATCCCCACATTCAAATCATTTATATAGATTGTGAACAGCTGTGGTCCTTGTGCTGATCCTTGTGTTACTCCCACTCGTAAGAGCCTGCCATCCTGAGAATGACCCGTTTATTCCTACTCCCAATCCCATGCGTTGTAATTTTGTTTACTAACCTCCTGTGTGGGACCTTATCAAAAGCCTTCTGTAAATCCAAATACGCCACATCCACTGGTTCTCCTTTAGTAATGCTGCAAGTAACATCCTCAAAAGACTTCAACAGGTTTGTTGCACATGATACCCCTTTCATAAATCCACGTTGACTCCGCCAATTTTACCATTATTTTCTAAGTGTCCAGTTATTACATCCTTTACAATAAATTCTAACGTTTTCCCTATTACTGACATCAAACTAACAGGTCTGTAGTTCTCATTCTCCCTCTCCCACACTTCTTAAATTGTGGGGTTACATTTGCTACTTTCCAGTCTTTCGGATCTCTTCCAGAATCTATAGAAGTTTGAAAGATACCAACCAATACATCCACCATCTATATTGCCACCTCCTTCAACACTCTGGGATGTAGCTCATCTGGTCCAGGGATTTATCAACCTTCAATCCAGTTAACTTTTCAAGTACTACCTCTTTTCCAACACTAAATTGCCAATTTGCCCCTCGGACCTTCATAGTTTCCCTTTTTCAGGTTTAACACCCTAGTTTCAAAATTAACATATTCAAATGGAATGTGAAATGTTATCATAATATAGCCATTATTTCGCAAAAGCCCATTTACAGCAATGTTATTAACTAACCCTTTCTCGTTCCATAAAATAGCCCGATTCTAAGTTAATCCTTCAATGTACTTCTCCAGAAACCCATCTCTTACACACTCCAGTAAAGGCAGATCATACTTCACTCATTTAGTTGAAGGTTTTGATGAAGTAACGGAGACGGTTGATGAAGGGAATGCCGTGGATTTTGTGTATATGTATTTTAGGAAAGTGTTTAATAAGGTACCACGTAAAAGGCTGGTTAGCAAAATTGAGGCTCATGGAATAAGAGGATCATTGTCAAATTGAATTAAGGACAGAAAACAGCGAGTGGTAATAAATGGTTGTTTTTAAGTTTGGAGGATGTTAGACAGTGGGTGTTCCCCAAAGGTCAGTGTTGGGACCATTGCGTTTTTGTGATATATAAATGACTTAGCTATTGGAATGCAGAGTAGAATCTCCAAATTTGCCTAAGACATCAATTTTGAGATTTCTGAGCCAGTCCCAATGCTGATCACATGTCTTTGAGTGTACATTCTCTCTCTCCAGCTCTCTGTCACAAATTCTTACCCAGACTTCGCAATAACCACAGGCATTTGACTGATTGTAATCCCTCTCTGTCTCCAAAGCTCCTACACATTCCCAGCAATGATCGCTCAACTGAGTTTGACATTACTCACAAACCAAGTAAACTAAGCCTATGATCCCGATCTCTGTGATCCCTCTCCGACACCACTGTAAGATCTGATCAACGGTCACAGATTAACCAAAAGGAGGGAAAAGGTTCACAAGCAGTTAATTAAGTAATAACAGTTCAAATACAGGACATAATCTAATTGGAAACAGTAGACATATGACCTGTAACAGGTGAAAAAGTCTTTCTGGATACGGATTAATTGCTGGAAGCTAGTATCAAATATGTTATAGCAGGGCACGTAGAGAAATTCAACGTGATCAGGCAGAATCAACATGGTTTTGTGAAAGGAAAATCATGTTTAACCAGTTTATTAGCGTTCTTGAAGAAATAACATGTGCTGTGGATAAAGGGGAGCCGGTGGATGTACTGTACTTAGATTACCAGAAGGCATTTGATAATGTGCCACATCAAAGGTTATTGTGGAATATAAAAGTCCATGGTATAGGGGGTGACATATTGGCATGGATAGAAGATAGGCTAGCTAACAGGAAACAGAGAGTAGGCATGAATTGGTAATTGCCTGGTTGGCAAGATGTAATGAGTGGTTGCCACAGGGATCAGTGCTGCGACTTCAACCTTTTACAATTTATATAAATGACTTGGATGAAGGGTCCAAAGGTATGGGTGCTAAATTTGCTGATGACACAAAGATAGGTCGGAAAGTACGCTGTGCAGAGGACATAAGGCGGCTAAAAAGGGATGTAGATAGGTTAAGTGAGAGGGAAAAGATATGACAAATGGGGTATAATAGGGGGAAATGTGAAATTGCCCATATTGGCAGGAAGAATTTAAAAAAATAAACACAATATCTGAATGGTGAGAGACTGCAAAGCTCTGGGATGCAAAGGGATCTGGATGTCCTAGTTTGTGAATCACAAATGTTAGCATGAAGGTTCAGCAAGTGTTTAGGAAAGCTAATGGAACTGCTTATTGGGAGAGCAGTTGAATGCAAAGGTAGAGAGGCTATGTTTCAGTTGTACAGGCATTGATGAAACTGCATCTGAAGTATTGTGTACAGTACTGACCACCTTATTTAAGGAAGGATGTAAATGCATTGGACGCAGTTCAGAGAAGGATTTCTAGACTAATACCTGGAATGGGTGTGCTGTCTTATGAGGAAAGGCTGCAGAGGCTAGGCGTACATCAGCTGGAGTTTAGAAGTGTAAACGGCGACATATAAGATCCTAAGGGCGGGGGGTGGGGGGGAGGGGGGCAGAACAAGTGAGGGCGACAGAGAGAGAAACAGAAAAAGATAGAGAGTGAGGGAAAGAGAGCGGTCACATCAGCTCATCTGCTGCTGAAACCCTCATCCATGCCTTTGTTACATCGAGGCTTGACTATTCTAACACACTCTTGGCTGGTCTCCCACATTCTACTCACTGTAACCTTGTGGTAATTTAAAACTCTGCTGCCATCTTCTAATTTACATTAAATTCTGTTCACCCAACATCCTTGTGCTCACTGACCGACATTGGCTCTTGGTCCAGTAACACCTCAAATTTAATATTCTCACTCATATGATCAAATCCCTCCATGGCATCACCCCTCTGATTATCCTAATCCCCTGCCCATTTCCAATATTCCTGAAGCTTGTTTATCTTAAAGTGTTTTGCTAATTCCCTTTTTAAAGTGAGTTTATTTCCCTCTGTTTCTCTCCCTGACCACACATTTCATCTCTCCAGCTCCACTAGTGCTGTGGAAGTTTGGATCCATAAAATGGTGTGAGCTGCACAGCCGGTCACATCCAGCACATTGTACAGGACACCCAGGCTGACCGGGGTGCTAGCGTGGGTGCAAAGTGTGTGTGTCTGTAGCGTGAGGAGGGGTCATAATATGGTGTCAATCAGCCATTCCAGCAGCTTTGTTGTACGTCTTTGAAACTTGTTCTGTGCATGTTCATTGACCGCCTGTGTTAGTCACTCTCAGCTGAACATACATTCAGCAGCACGAGGAACCCCCTCTAGTGTTATTTAAAAGGATCAGGCATCCAACTGACAGGTGAGGGACTTTTGACTGACTTCTGCTATTGTAAAGTTAGTGGAGGTGCTGTGGATGGTTTTCTGGAGGTTGTGTTGTGAGCTGCTGCAGACATTCAGGGAGGATAGAGGATTTGGTGACCCAAATGTGGACGATATAGGGGGACTGTAGTTACAGTGTCTCTGGGTCAGTAACATGACCAACAAATGGAGCAGAGGCTGCCGAGAGGGGAAGCAATGTGATAATGATCAGATCTGTTTTTGTGATGTTGATTGAAGGATACATATTGACCAGGACAGCGGGAATAATTCCCCTGCTCTGCTTCTACATAGAGCGATGGGATATTTAACATCCATCTGAGAGGGCAGATGTGGCCTTGGTTTAATGTTTAATTCAAAAGATGGCACATCTGACAGTGCGACACTCCCTCAGTACTGCATTGCAGTGTCAGCCTTGATTCTTGTCATCAAGTCCTGCAGTGACCCTTGATCCTAGAAGCTTGTGACGGAAAGGTGAGAGAGCTACAAATTGAGCCACGGCTGACATTGGTCCTTTAATCCCAAGTGTTTCTAATTTGGTAACACGGCTGTTATGTGGTACTTTATCAAACGCATGTTGAAAGGATAGGGGTAATGAGAAAATGCAGGCAGGAGAAATCAGAGAAACACAGAATAGCATTGCATTGAATGAGGCCATTTGGTCCATTTATTCTGTGCTGGCCCTTTTGAAAAGCTTCCAGTTCGTCCCACACCCTGGCTCTTTCCCAGATCCTTCCTTTTATTCTCCTTAAGATATTTATGCATTTCCCTTTTGGAATCTACTGTTGAATCTGTTTCCTTCAGCCTATCAAACAATACATTGCAAATCCCAAACACCCATTGTCTAAAAACAATCCTCGTGTCACCTCTGCTTCTTTTTTCCAATCACCGTAAATCTGTGTCCTCTGGTTAATGGCCCCTCACACATTGGAAACGGTTTCACTTTATTTAATTTATCTAAATCCTTCATAATGTTAAACATCTCTATCAGATCTTCTTTTAAATTTCCCTGCTCTGAGGTAAACAATCCCAGCTACATAACTGTAATCCCTCATCCCTGGAAAAGTTCCAGTAAAACTCTTCTGTCTCCTCTCCAAACGTTTCCTGTCCTTCCTAAAGTGTGGTTCCCATATTGGACACAATACTCCAGGTGGAGCCGTGCTCGTCTTTTCTATAGGTGTAACATAACATCCTGACTATTCTACTCTGTGTCTCTATTAATAAAGCCTAGGAATCTATTTGCTTCGTTAACTGTTTGTTAACCTGTCCAACTAACGTCAAAGATTGTACACAAACACCCCATGTCTCTCTGTTATTCTCACCACCTTTAAAGTTGTGTCATTTACCTTGTATTATCTCTCCGCATTCATCCACATGCAGCTCACCATCACCTTCTCAAGGGCAATTTAGGGATGGGCAATAAATGCTGGCCCAGCCAGCGACACCCACAATCCATGAATAAATAATATCAACAAAATCTTCCCACAAAGTATCACCTTACATATCTGCCATGCCAATTAAATATTAGGAAGAATGAAGCCACTGTTTTCAAACCCCACATCAAACATTTCCTAGCAACAGACTCCATCCCTCTACTTGCCAACTCTTTGAGACTAAACCAAACTGTTCACAAAGTGATGTCATAGTTGACCCTACAATGAGCTTCCTGCTAAATATTCACACTATCACTAAAACAGCCTATTTCCACCTCCGTATCTTCAGCCAGCTTTGCCCGTCTCTCAGCTCTTCTGCTGATATAACACCACCCCGTCCCCACCCCCTTGCCTGTGTTACCTGTAGACTTGACTATTCCAACACACTCCTGGCTGTTCTCCCACATCCTACCCTCCATAAACTTGAGGTGATCCAAAACACTGCTGCCGAACTCACACCAAGTCCTATTCACCCATCACCCTCTGTACTCACTGACCTACATTGGATCCTGGCCAGCAACTCCTCAATTGTAAAACGCTCAGCCTTCTTTTCATATCCCTAAACAGAGTGAGATGCTAGGCCCTTTCAGAGGGCAGTTGCGAGTCAATGACATTGCTGTGAGTCTGGAGTCACATGTAGGCTAGACCAGGAAAGGACGGCAGATTTCATTCTCTAAAGGACATTAGTGAATCAGATGGTGTTTAATAAAAAAAATCGCTAATAGTTTCATGGCGCCATGACTGAGACTAGCTTTCTATTCCAGATTTTAACACACTCGTGGCTTGTCTCACACATTCTACTCTCTGTAAACTTGAGGTCATCCAAACTCTGCTGCTCTTGTGTTAACCCGCACCAAGTCCCGTTCCCAATCACTGACGTACATCAGCTTCCAGTCAGGCCATGTCTTGATTTTGAAATTCTCAACCGTGTTTCCAACTCTCTCCATTTTCTCACCCCTCCTTATCTCTGTATTCTCTACCAGCCCCACAACCCTCCAAGATATTTGCACTCCTCTAATCCTGGGCTCTTGTGTATGCTTGATTTTCATCATTGCACCACTGCCAGCCAGGTCTTCAGCTGCCGAGGCCCAAAGCTCTGGAATTCCCTCCCTACACCACTTTTTGTTATTATTGTGTGAGATGTGGGCTTCGCTGGCAAGGCCAGCATTTGTTCCCATCGCTAATCGCCCTGACAATTGCGTGACTTGTTTGGACATTTCACAAGGCAGTTCAGAGTCAACCACATTGCTGTGGGTCTGGAGTCAGATGTAGGCCAGATCAGGTAAGGACAGCAGATTTTCTTCCCTAGCGGACATTAGTAAATCTGATCGGTTTTTACACCAGTCAATGATAGATTCGTGACACCATTACTGAGAATAGTTTTCATTTCCAGATTTTTATTAATCAGTTGAAATTATTAATTGATTGAATTTTAATTCCCACCAGCTGCCATAGTGGGATTTGAACCGAGGGCATCAGCCTGTACCTCTGGGATTCTAGTTCAGTGACATCGTCACTATACCACTGTCACTGCTTCTATGCCTCACTTTCCTCCCTTAAACCACTACTTAAGACATTCTGCTTTGACCAAGAAATGTAAGTTGCTGTTGTTGAGCTTTGCTAGACATGATTTGTCATTACCATATCCCTGCTACCGTCCATTCATTGTCCGGTGTTTTTTTTCAAGCAACGGATGCTTTTGTCCTGGGCTGTGAACTCCAGAAATTTCCCACCAGCGACGTTAGACTGACTGGTCAGTAATTACACGGTTTACCGCATCTCTCCTTTTTTAAAACAGTGTGTAACATTTAGAACCCTCCTGTCTCTGGCACCAGGCTCATACCCAAGGAGGGTTGGAAGATTCTGGCCAGTTCCTTCCCTCAGCACCCCCGCACACATCCAATTCAGACATGTTCCACTTTATTAGAATTAGAATTAGAACATTACAGCGCAGTGCAGGCCCTTCAGCCCTCGATGTTGCGCCGACCTGTGAAACCATCTGACCTACACGATTCCATTTTCATCCATATGTCTATCCAATGACCACTTAAATGCCCTTAAGGTTGGCGAGTCTACTACTGCTGCTGCCAGGGCAGGGCAAAAATTGGTGGATTGAAAGGGGTTAACTGAACTTGTTTGTTCAGTTACTGTTACTAATGTAAGTCACCATGGACCCCACATTTGTCACTGGAGGGTTTCCAGCTTCTATTAATACAGGGCTCCTGTCAATGTGTTATTCCCAGCAGCTTCCCGGCACTTTCAGGATCAGCAGTTCGAGAGAGAGAGAGAGGGTAGATCAGAATCTGAGAACATTAGATTGGAATGTTATGACAATGGGTCAGAATCTGAGAACAGTAGATTGGGATGTTACTACAATGGGAAGCAGGAGTTTCTCCTCTTGGTTTGGCCTAGTTACTGCAGATTATTTTTGGCTAACATTAGATGATCGGATCTATTATGCACTGATGATGATTCAAACGATTTATTATCCCATCCTCGCTATTGTTGGTGTCCCTGGTAAGTCTCTTTATCCAACGTTTAGAACTATAAATCATATTTCACTGATTTAATGTTCTTGTCATGTAAATCTTGGGAAGTCCAAAGACATTGCATTCAGTCACTGTCACAAACTCCATTCCCTATCCACCATCTGCATTCCCCTCACTGACCAATGTCTGAGGCTGAAATAGACTGTTTGCGACCTCTGGCATCCAGTTGACTCTGAGCTGAGTTCATCTCCACATTCTCTCCATCACCCACCCTGCCGACAACCACCTCTGTAATATCACCCGTCTCCACCTCTGCCTCAGCCCATCTGCTGAATAAATACTCATCTATGCCTTTCTTAAATCCACACTTGACTTTTCCAATTCTATCCTTGACACTCTCCCAGTTATAAACCTCCATAAACACCAGCCCTTCCAGAACTCTGCTGCCTGTATCCAAACTCACAGCAAATCCCAATCACCCATCACCCCTGTGCTCACTGATCTACGTTTCTTCCTGGTCTGGCAGGACCTTAATTTTTATATTCTCATTCTTGCGTTTGAATCTCTCCATGGCCTCACCCCTCCAATTAATCCCATTCCCCTCTCCAGTCTCATATCATTGTAATCTTATGCCTTTGAGGCTTTGTTTCCAATTCCCTTTTGAAAGTGATTTGCTTTCCCCTCCCTGTCTCCTCCGGCTGTGATTTTTACTCTATGGCACCACTGGTGCCAATATTACAGAAACCTGGATCTGTAAAATGATGTGAATGGAACAGGCGACCACTTCTAGTATGGCCAGCACAGTGCCCCATGCTGTGCAGGGATGTAGCCTGTGTATACTGTGCATTTGCTGTTAGTCTGAGGAGGGGTTTGAAGTGACGCCAATGTCCCATTCCAGCAGCTTTGATGTACGCCTTTGAAACCTGGTCTGTGCATGACCACTGACCGCCTGTGCTACTCACTCACAGCTGAAGATACATTCAGAAGCATGAATAAACCCTTCTGGTGTTTTTTAAAAGGACCAGGCATCCTGGTCCAGAATATTGAGGGGTATATGACATTCAAGAAGAATAGGAAGCTAGGTAAAGGTGGAGGGTTAGCACTGTTAATCAAGGATGGTATTGGTGCATTAGTTCGAGATCAACTTGGTACAGGATATCAGGGTGTCGAATCGGTTTGGGTGGAGATGAGGATTAGCAGGGGAAAGAAGTGCCCAGTGGGAGTGGTCTGCAGGTCTCCTAACAGTAATCACAATATAAAACATATTATACAAGAAGAAATATCGTTTGCTTATGATAGAGGTCCGGCAATAATCATGGATGATTTTAATCTACACATAAACTGGAAAAATCATATTTGGAATAATAGCCTGGATGAGGAGTGCATAGAATGTTTTAGGGATAGTTTCTTAGAGCACCACGTTCTAGACACAATCAGAGAGCAGGTTAAATTAGTTTTGATATAATGTAATGTGACAGGATTAATTAATGACCTCAGAGTAAAGGCACCTCTAGGTAGCAGCGACCACACTGTGACTGAATTTTACATCCAGTTTGAAAGTGAGAAGAGTGGGTCTAAGACTAGTATTTTAAACTTGAATAAGGGAAAGTATTCGGGCATGAAAACTGAGCTAGCTGAAGTGAACTGGGTTACTAGGCTTGGAGGTATATAATTAGAGAAGCAGTGGCAGAAATTTATGGGGATATTTCAAAATACTCCAGAATAAGTATATTCCTACTATAAGGGGAAGGAGCCACCGTCTGCGGTTAACTAACGAAGTTAAGGAAAACATGACACTGAAGTTAAAGGCATATCATTGTGCAGAAATGAGTGGCAGTTCTAATGATTGGTCAGAATATAAAGAACAGCAGACAATGACTAAAGGGTTAATCAGGAGAAAGACATTAGAGTATGAGAGGAAGCTAGCGAGAAATGTAAAAATGGATAGCAAGAGTTTCTACAGGTATTTAAAAAGGACAAGAATAAGTAAAGAGAGTGTTCCTCCTCTGGACAGTGAGAGTGCAAAGTTAGTAGTAGATAATAAGGAAACGGTGGATGCAATGAACAAATATTTTGATACGGTCTTCACTATAGAGGATGCACGAAACATGCCAGTAATAGCTGTAAATCAGGAGGTGGAAGGAAGAGAGGACCTTGGTGAAAATACAATCACCAGGGAATCTTTACTGAGCAAACTTATGGAGTTGCGGGCTGACAAGTCCCCGGGTCCTGATGGACTTCATCCTAGGGTCTTAAAAGATGTGGCTAATGAGGTAGTAGATGTGTGGGTGTTATTTTTTCAAAATTCGCTAGACTCTGGAAAGATTCCATCTGACTGGAAAGTAGCAAATATAACCCCTCTATTCAAGAAGAGGGGGAGGCAGAAAACAGGCAACTATATGTTAGTTAGTTTGACATCTGTTAAGGGGAAGGTGTTAGAATCGATCATTAAGGAGGCTTTCGCTGGGCACTTAAGAAAAACTCAAGGTAATCGCGAATAGACAGCATGGTTTTGTGAAAGGGAAATCATCCTGAACTAATTTATTGAAGTTCTTTGAAGGAGTAACATGCAATATGGATAAAGGGGAGCCCTTTGACCGACTGCGCTTGGATTTCCAGAAGGCATTAGACTAGATGTCACATAAAAGGTGATTGTGCAAAGTAGGAGCTCATGTGTAGGGGGTAACATATTAGCTTGGATCGAAGATTAGCCAGTTGCAGAAAACAGAGGGTCTGCATAAATGGGTCATTTTCAGATTAGCAGGATGTGACAAGTGGAGTCCATCAGGGGTCTGTGCAGGGGGCCTCAACTTTTTACAATTTATATTAATGACTTAGATGAGGGAAGCGATTGCATGTTAGCTAAATTTGCAGGTGGCACAAAGATAGATCGGAAAGTATGTTGTGAAGAGGACATAAGGAGGTTGCAGACCGATAAAGATAGGTTGCATGAGTGGGAAAACAATCTCACAGATGGAGTATAATGTGGGAAAATGTGAAGTTGTTCACTTTGGTAGGACGCCGCAAAATTCCGAGGTGCTTAGGGATCTCGGTGTTCTAATGCATGAGTCACAAACAGTTAGTAGGTAGGTACAGAAAGTAATAAAGAAGTCGAATGGAATGCTATCCTTCATTACAAGAGGAATTGAAAATAAAAGGCAGCATGTGATGCTTCAGTTATACAGGGCATTGGTGAGACCACATCTCGAATAATGTCTAGAGTTTGGGTCTCCTTATTTAAGGGAGGATGTGAATACTTTAGAGGCGGTTCAGAGGTAGTTTAGTGATAATAGGAATGAGCGGGTTGTCTTATGAGGAAAGGTTGGACAGACAGGCTTGTTTTCACTGGAGTTTAGAAGAGTGAGGGGAGACTTGATTGAGGTTTACAAGAATCTGAAAGGTCTTGACAAGGTGGAAGTGGAAAGGATGTTTCCTCTTGTGGGTGAGTCGAGAACTTTGGGGCACTGTTTTGAAATTATGGGTCGCCCCTTCAGGACAGAGATGAGGAGAACATTTTTCTCTCTGAGGTTTGTGTGACTTTGGAACTCTCTGCCACAGAAGGTGGTGGAGATGGGGTCATGAAATATTTTAAAAGTGGAGGGAGAAAGATTCTTGTTAGTCAAGAGAATGAAAGGTTATCAGGGAAAGAGGGGAGTTAGAATTCAAAACACAACCAGATCAGCCATGTTATTATTGAATTTCAGAGCAGGCTCGAGGGGCCGAATGGCCTACTTCTGCTCCTCATTCGTATGTGTGTACGTTTGCACTCAACTTACAGGTGAGGGGCTTTTGACTTATTTCTGCTATTGTAAAGTTAGTGGAGGTGCTGTGAACGGTTTTCTGGAGGTTGTGTTGTGAGCTGCTGCAGATATTCAGGGACGACAGAGGATTTGTTGACAAAACTCTGGTCAAGGTATGGGGACTGCAGTTACAGTGTCTCTGGGTCTGAAACATGACCAACAAATGGAGCAGAGGCTGCAGAGAGGGGAAGCTCAGTAAAGAGGGAGGAGGAGGAGGCTCTGCCCTCCCCACCCTGGGTTTTCCAAGTGCAAAGAGAGCAGTGGTCCCAATACCGAACATAGAACATAGAACAGTACAGCACAGTACAGGCCCTTCAGCCCACAATGTTGTGCCGAAACTTTAACCTACTCCAAGATCGAACTAACTACCTACCCTTCATTCTACTATCATCCATGTACCTATCCAAGAGTCGCTTAAATGCCCCTAACGTATCTGCTTCTACTACCACCGCTGGAGGCACATTCCACGCACCCACCACTCTCTGTGTAAAGAACCTACCTCTGACATCTCCCTGAAACCTTCCTCCAATCATCTTAAGATTATGCCCCCTGGTGATAGCCCTTTCCACCCTGGGAAAAAGTCTCTGACTATCCACTCGATCTATGCCTCTCATCATCTCTTTCAAGTCACCTCTCATCCTTCCTCGCTCCAATGAGAAAAGCCTTAGCTCCCTCAATCTTTCTTCGTAGGACATGCCCTCCAGTCCAGGCAGCATCCTGGTAAATCTCCTCTGCACACTCTCTAAAGCTTCCACATCCTTCCTATAATGAGGCGACCAGAACTGAACACAATATTCTATTTCTGGTTGAACCTTACAGAGCTGCAGCATAACCTCGCGGCTCTTAAACTCAATCCCCCTGTTAATGAAAGCCAACACACCATACGCCTTCTTAACAACCCTATCAACTTGGGTGGCAACTTTGAGCGATCTATGGACATGGACCCCAAGATCCCTCTGTTCCTCCACACTACCAAGAATCCTTTCTTTAAGCCTGTATTCCGCATTCAAATTCGACCTTCCAAAGTGAATCACTTCACACTTTTCCAGGTTGAACTCCATCTTCGTAGCCCAGCTGAGGAACACCACTGTATACTGCCATCGAGTCTGAACAACAACTTTTCACCACTTCTCTCTGTTGACTCTTCATTAGCCAATGTTATATTGCCACTGGACTAGCTAGTAACCAGAGACCCAGGGTATTCCTCTGGGGACATGGGTTCGAATCCCACCACAGCAGAAGGTGGAATTTGAAAGTAATAAAAAAAAATCTGGAATTAAAACTAGTCTAAAGATGGCCATGAAACTATTGTCGATTGTTGTAAAAACCCATCTGGTTCACTAATGTCCTTTAGGGAAGGAAATCTGATGTCCTTACCTGGTCTGGCCTATATGTGACTCCAAACCCACAGCAATGTGGTTACCTCTAACATGCCCTCTGAAATGGTCTAGCAAGCCACTCAGTTGTAACTAACCGCTACAAAGTCTATAAAAAGGAATGAAACTGGGCGGACCACCCGGCATGGACCTAGGCACCGGAAACGACAACGGCAAACCCAGCCCTGTCGACCCTGCAAAGTCCTCCTTACTAACATCTGTGAAATTGTGCCAAAGTTGGGAGAGCTGCCCACAGACTAGTCAAGCAACAGCCTGACATAGTCATACTTACGGAATCATACCTTACAGACAATATCCCGGGTACGTCCTGTCCCACCGGCAGGACAGACGCAGCAGAGGTGGTGGCGCAGTGGTATACAGTAGGGAGGGAGTTGCCCTGGGAGTACTCAACATCGACTCCGGACCTCATGAAATCTCATGGGATCAGGTCAAATATGGGCAAGGTAACCTCCTACTGATTACCACCTACTGCTCTCCCTCAGCTGATGACTCAGTACTCCCCCATGTTGAACAGCACTTGGAGGGAGCACTGAGGGTGGCAAGGGCACAAAATGAACTCTGAGTGGGGGAATTCAATGTCCATCACCATGAGTGGCTCGGTAGCACCACTACTGACCGAGCTGGCCGAGTCCTAAAGGACATGGCTGCTAGACTGGGTCTGCGGCAGGTGGTGGGGGAACCAACACGAGGGAACAACATACTCGACCTCGTCCTCACCAATCTGCCTGCCACAGATGCATCTGTCCATGACAGTATTGGTAGGAGTGACCACCGCACAGTCCTTGTGGAGATGAAGTCCCGCCTTCACATTGAGGATACCGTCAATTGTGTTGTGTGGCACTATCACCGTGCTGAATGGGATAGATTTCGAACGGATCTAGCAATGCAAAACAGGGCATCCATGAGGCGCTGTGGGCCATCAGCAGCAGCAGAATTGTACTCAACCACAATCTGTAACCTCATGGCCCGGCATATTCCCCACTCTACCATTACCATCAAGCCAGGAGACCAACCCTGGTTCAATGAAGAGTGCAGGAGGGCATGCCAGGAGCAGCACCAAGCATATCTCAAAATGAGGTGTCAAGCTAGTGAAGCTACAACCCAGGACTACTTGCATGCCAAACTGAGTAAGCAGCATGCGATAGACAGAGCTAAGAGCTCCAGGACATCACTGCAGGAGTTCCTCAGGGCAATGTCCTATGCCCAACCATCTTCAGCTGCTTCATCAATGAGCTTCAATCATAAGGTCAGAAGTCGGGATGTTTGCTGATGATTGCACAATGTTCAGCACCATTTGCGACTCCTCAGATACTGAAGCAGTCCGTGCAGAAATGCAGCAAGACCTGAACAATATCCAGGCTTGGGCTGATAAGTGGCAAGTCACATTCGTGCCACACAAGTGCCAGGCAATGACCAACTCCAACAAGAGAGAATCTAACCATCTCCCCTTGATATTTAATGGCATTACCATCGCTGAATGCCCCACTATCAACATCCTAGGGGCTACCATTGACCAGAAACTGAACTGGAGTAGCCAGTAGCAGAGAGTAGTAGGGGCGTGGAACGCCCTGCCTGCAACAGTCGTAGACTCGCCAACTTTAAGGGCATTTAAGTGGTCATTGGATAGACATATGGGTGAAAATGGAATGGTGTAGGTCAGATGGTTTCACAGGTCGGCGCAACATCGAGGGCCGAAGGGCCTGTACTGCGCTGTAATGTTCTAATGTTCTCATGTTCTAATATAAATACTGTGGCTACAAGAGCAGGTCAGAGGCTAGGAATCCTGAGGCGAGTAACTCACCTCCTGACTCCCCAAAGCCTGTCCACAATCTACAAGGCACAAGTCAGGAGTGTGATGGAATACTCTTCACTTGCCTGGATGGGTGAAGCTCCAACAACACTCAAGAAGCTTAACACCATCCAGGACAAAGCAGCCCGCTTGATTGGCACCCCATCTACAAACATTCAGTCCCTCCACCACTGACGCACAGTGGCAGCAATGTGTACCATCTACAAGATGCACTGCAGCAATGCACCAAGGCTCCTTAGACAGCACCTTCCAAACCCGCGACCTCTACGAACTAGAAGGACAAGGGCAGCAAATACATGGAAACACCACCACCTGCAAGTTTCCCTCCAAGTCACACATCATGCTGACTTGGAACTATATCGCCATTCCTTCACTGTCACTGGGTCATAATCCTAACAGCACTGTTGGTTTACCTACCCCACATGGTCTGCAGCGGTTAAAGAAGGCAGCTCACCACCACCTTCTCAAGGACAATTAGGGATGGGTAATAAATGCTGGCCTGGCCAGCGACGCCCACATCCCGTGAATGAATTAAAAAAAAACACTGTCATTGCCCCTTTAATCCATAGGGTTCAGTTTCGTTAAGCTGTCTATTGAATGACACTTGATCAAACACAGTTGAAAGTCCATATAAATATAACTTCAATCACACCACCCTCATCAAACCTCTCCATTGTTTCATCAAAGACCTCCATAAAGTTTACCTCACCATCACCTATCTCCACTTCTCCACTGTTGTTTAATTATCAGACTACTTATCCGACATCCAGTACTGGATGAGCAGAAATTTCCTCCAATTAAATATTGGGAAGACTGAAGCCATTGTTTGGACTCCCCACTCCAACTCTGTTCCCTTGCTATTGATTCCATCCCTCTCCCTGGTGACAGTCTGAGATTCAAACAGTCTGTTTGCAACCTTGGTGTCACATTTGACCACAAAATGAGATTTAACCTCATTTTCAGGATATCATTACAACCGTCTATTTCCACCTCGGTAACATCGCTAACTTCATCCCTGTCTCAGTCCATCTGCTGCTGAAACTGCACAGCGCCCCATACCGGGCAGGGCTCTAGTACAGTCAGCACAGTGCCCCATGCTGGACAAGACTCTAGTGTGGTCATCACTGCATTGGCTACCGGTCTGACAGCACCTTAATTTTAATATTCTCATTCTTATGTTTGAATCTCTCCAAGGCCTCAGCCCTCCATTTATTCACTTTCCCCTCTCCAATTCATATCTTCCTGCAAATCTTTCGACTTCACTCTTTTTTCAGTTCTCCTTGTAAAGTGAATTTCTTTATCTGTATGTGTCCCGAGACAGGATTATAGACTCCGCAGCAAGACAGCTGCTGACGGTACAGAAGCTGGTTATCCATAAAGTGATGTGAATCGCACAGCCGGTCACTTCCAGTGCGGTCTGCACAATATCCCATGCTGGGCGGGGCTCCAGCCCAGTCGTATCAT
This sequence comes from Heterodontus francisci, assembly GCF_036365525.1. Lineage (NCBI taxonomy): Eukaryota > Metazoa > Chordata > Chondrichthyes > Heterodontiformes > Heterodontidae > Heterodontus > Heterodontus francisci. Next base: position 2,999,046 of record NW_027140852.1, read on the forward strand.
CTATGTGCTGTTCGCGTGGTCTTCACAGCCGGCCACTTCTACTGTGGCCTGCACACTGTCCCAAGCTGGGCAGAGCTCTAGCTCAATTGTACCTTGTATGTGTTGTTCCTTTGAGGGTGGATTTGAAAGTGATGTCAATGTACCACAGCAGCAGCTTTGATGTACTTCTCTGAAACTTGGTCTGTGCATGTCCACTGACCGCCTGTGTTAGTCACTCACAGCTGAAAATACATTCAGCAGCAGGAGGAACCCCCTCTAGTGTTATTTAAAAGGACCAGGCATCCAACATACAGGTGAGGGGCTTTTGACTTACTTCTGCTATTGTAAAGTTAATGGAGGTGCTGTGGATGGTTTTCTGGAGGTTGTGTTGGGAGCTGCTGCAGACATTCAGGGAGGACAGAAGATTTGGTGACCCAACTCTGGAAGAGGTATTGGGACTGTAGTTACAGTGTCCATGGGTCTGTCACATGACCAACAAATGGCGCAGAGGCTGCAGAGAGGGAAGCTCTGTAAATATAGAGGAGCAGGGGGCTCTGCCCTACCCACCCCGGGTGTTCCAAGAGCTCTTTTCCTACCTACACTTAACCCAGGAGCAGTGTGTGAGGTGACTCTGATTCAATAAGGAGGTGGTCACAGAGCTGTGTCACCTCCTGTAACACAACCTGGAGCCTCACACCAGGGTGAAGACGGAGCTGTCAGTGGCCGTTCAGGTCACAGTTTAATTGAACTTCTATGTATCTGGATGGTTCCAGGCAGGAGCAGGTGACATATCCAACATAGAGTGGTAGAAATCGATGGAGTCATTTACAACACTGAAGGAGGCCATTCAGCCACTCTATGCCGGCTCTCTGTGGAACAATCCAGTCAGCCCCACTCCCCCGCTCAATTCCCGTATCCCTGCAAGTTCATTTCCTTCAGGTGTCCATCCAGTTTCCTTTTGAAATCATTGATTGTCTTGGCTTCCACCACCCTCATGGGTAGTGAGTTCCAGCTCATTACCATCCACTATGTAAAAATGTTTCTCCTCATATTCCCCCTGTATCTCTTACCCAAAACCTTCCATCTGTGTCCCCTAGTCCTTGCTTCATCAGTTAATGGGAACAGTTTTTCCTTGTCTATCTTATCTAAGTCTATTATAATCATGTGCACCTCCATCAAATCTCTCTCAATCTCCTTTACACCAGGGAGAACAACTCCATCTTCTCCGAACTCACTTTGTAACTAAACTCCCATCCCTGGAATCATTCTGGTAAATCTCCTCTGCACCCTTTCAGGGACTTTCACATCCTTCCGACAGTGTGGTGACCAGAACTGTACACAGTTCTCTAGTTGGGGTCTAACCAAAGCTTTATGAATGTTCTGCATAACTTCCCTTATTTTCCATCTTTGCATGCAATGATGAAGCCCAAGATCTGATATGATTTGCTAAGCACCCTCCTAATATGTCCTGGCACCTTCAAAGATCAATGCATATGGAGCCCCAGGTCCCTCTGTTCCTGCACAATCTTTAGAACTGTGTCATTATGTCTATATTGCCTTCCTCGTCCATCTGATAAAATACATCACCTCACACTCCTCTGTATTAAATTCTACCTGTCACTTCTCTGTCCATTCTGCTAGCCGATCTATATCATGTTGTAGGTGGTTTGTGACATCCTCACTGCTTACTACTCCTCCAAGATTGCAATCATCAGAAAAAATGTAAATTCTACTCATTATTCCAAGATCCATGTCATTTATATGTAGCAAATAAAAAGCACAGTGTTCCTCGCACTGACCATTGGGGAACTTCACTGTCTACCATCCTCCAGTCTGAAAAACAACCATTTAACACATTTCTCTTTTTTCTGTCATTTGGACAATTTTTGATTCAACTGGATGCTATTCCTGAGATTCAATTTTTTTAACCAAGCTTTTGTGTGGTTGTTCATCAAACAATTTCATAAAATCCATGCATACAACATCCACCACATTCCCTTCATCAAACTTCTCAGATCATCGAAATAAATTCAATTAGTTCAGTCAAGCATGATCTGCCTTTTTAGAAATCCGTGCTGACAATCCATAAATATCTCAAACCTCTCCAAGTGTGTGTTGATTTTTCCCTGATTATTGCTTCTAAAACTTAACTCACCAATGATGTTAAACTAACTGACCAGTAGTTGCGAGGCCTGTCTGTTGTCCATTGATAATTCAGGGAGGTGAGGGTGACCATCTATGTCATCAATTTCTCCCTCAGCAGGGAGAAGCAGGATGAGTGATCCCGTAGCTTTGTCAGGATAGCGGGATTCCTGATGACATAGGTGGCTCTGCGGGGCCCCCATGTCAACGGGGAGAGGTACAGGAACTGGAAGCACTCTCACTCCATTAATGTACAGTTGGTGTGTGAGCATGCCCAGTACATCATGTTGGTGAATGTCCACTATCCTGGCAGCAGCAAGGATACCTTCATTCTGAATCAGTCAGCCGGTCCCAATACTCCGGGGCTCCTTGCAGAACCAGAATGTGGCTTCTCGGAGGCGAAGGAAACGCCTCTAGACACAGCTCATGTTTCTGCACCCCCAAATCACATCCCACACCAACCAACCTCACAAAATTACCATGTGTATAATGTGAGCAATGGAATCGCCAGGAAGATGGTGGAACAGACCATCGGTGTGATGAAGCAATGCTTCCGATGTCTGAACCGCTCGGGGGTGCCCTCCAGTACACACTGGAGCAGGTGTCCAGGTTCATGGTGTTCTGCTGCATCCTTCATATCATCACCATCATGAGGACACAGGCATTGGCACCAGGAATCCGGAGGCGACCTCAGGAGGAGGAGGAGGCAGCGAGGATATTTCCTGTATGCCTTCCAGCCGGACAGGTTGTCGGAGAGTCCCTGCTAAGATACCGGTTCCCATAGGACAACTTCTCTTTCCCGCCATGGATCCCCCATTCTCCACCATTACACCCATCTGAGATGCCCCATCACAGTGTTATTACAGCACAGAAGGAACTATTCAGCTCATAGTGTCTGCACCGGCTCTCCGAATGCACAATTCACCTAATCCCATTCCCTGCCTTCTTCCAGGAACCCTGCACATTCTTCCTTCTCATATACCAGTTTATTCAGCTTTAGCATGTTCATCGATGTGGTCACCACACTGCTGAAGAGCATGCAGGCAGAGAGGGAATGGGTGATCAGCAGGCAGTCAAAAATTATCAGGCAGGTAGTGCCGGAGACCCCTGAGTGCATCTCACTCTCCAACAGGTATTCAGTTCTGTATACTGAGGGAAGTGATGCTTCTCCTGAGGAGAGCAGCCACAGCAAGTCCATGGCACCACGGGTGGCTCAGCCGCAGAGCGGGATACAGGGATGACTGGAAGAGCCATAGTGATAGGTGAGTCAATAATCAGGGGAACTGACAGGCGTTTCTGTGGCCACAGACGTGAATCCAGTATGGGGTGTTGTCTCCCAGGTGCCAGGGTCAAGGATGTCACTCAGCGACTGCAGAGCATCTTGAAGCAGGAGGGGAACAGCCAAAAGTCGTGGTCCACATGGGAACCAACGACAGAGGTAGAAAGCGGGATGTGGTCTTGCAGTCCGAATTTAGGGAGCTAAGGAAGAAATTAGCAAGCAGGACCACAAACACAGTCAAAAAGTAGAATTCTCCAGATTACTCCCAGTGCCAGGTGCAACTTAGTATATAAATAGAAAGATAAGGCAGACGAATCTGTGGCTGGAAAGATGGTGCAGGAGGGAAGGATTCATATTCCTGGGACACTGGAACCGGCTCTGGGGGAGATGGGACCTTTACAGGCCGGACGGGTTGCACGTGAACAGAGCCAGGACTGGGTTCCTTGCGGAACGTTTTGCGAGTACTGTTGGGGAGGGTTTAAACTAGTTTAGCAGGGAGGTGGGGACCTGAGGGTAGACTTAGCTGGGACAAAATCAGAAATGAAAATGGAAGGTGGCAAATTAATGGATGAGTCTAGAAGACAGAGGAAATGAGGGTGAGAAAATGAAAAAAAGGTTTGGCAGTGCTCAAGGCTATCTGTTTCAATGTATGGAGTGCTGCAAATAAAGCAGATGAGCGGAGGGCAAAGATAGACATGTGGCAGTATGATATCATAGTTATTACAGAAACATGGCTTAAGGAGGGACAGGAATGGCAGCTCAACGTTCCTGGTTACCAGGTTTTTAGATGCGATAGGGAGGGGGTTAAGAAAGGAGGGGAATGGCAATTCTGGTCAAGGAATCTTTTGCAGCTGTGAGGAGGGATGATATGTGGGAAGGTTCATCAAGTGAGGCCATATCGATTCAGTGAAGGGACCATAAAGGGGCAATCTCACTGCTGGGAGAGTGATCTCGACAGCCAAATAGCCAGAGGTTGATAGAGGAGCAGATAAGTAGGCAAGTCTCTGAGAAGTGCAAGAACAATAGGGCAGTAATAGTAGAGTATTTTAATCACCCCGATGTTAACGAGGATAATTTTAGTATGAAAATAATTGAGGGAGCAGAATTCTTGAGGTGCATTCAGGACAACATTTTTGTCCAGCATGCAGAAAGTCCAACAGGAGAGGGTGCAGTTTTAGACTTTGTTTTAGGAAATGACGACGGGCAGGTGTATGGAGTGTCAGGGGAGAGCATTTTGGTGGGAGTGATCATAATTCAGTCAGTTATAACATAACTATGGAAACGTACAGACATAGAATAGGATTTAGAGTTCTTAATAGGGGCAAGGCCAATTTTACTAAACCGAGGAGCGTAAGTGGACTGGAAACAGCGACTTGAAGGTAAATCAGTCTCAGAGCACTGGGAGGCATTCAAAGTGGAGATTCAAGGGGTTCAGTGTAAACATGTTCCCACAAAGAAAAAGGGTGAGGCGGCCAAATCTAGAGTCCCATGGATGTCAAGGAGCCTATATTGTAAGATAAAACAGAAAAGGGAAGCATACATCCGACACTGAGAACTCAATACTACAGAAAGCTGAGAGGAGTTTAGAAAGTGGAAGGATTAAATCAAAAAGGAAATTAGGACAGCAAAGAGAGAGCATGAAAGAATATTGGCAAGCAAAGTCAAGGTGAACCCAAAGATGTTTTCTCAATGCATTAAGAGTAAGAGGTTAACTAAGGGGAGAGTAGGGCCCATAATAGACCAAAAAGGTAACCTATGCATAGGGGTGGAAGATATTGGTATGGTTTTATTGAATACTTTTAGTTTCTTCAGAAAAGAGGGGGGATGTAGATATTGTAGTTAAGGAGGAAGAGTGTGAATTATTGAATGTAATGAACATACTGAGAGAGGAAGCGTTAATGGGATTAGTATCCTTGAAAGTTGATAAATCACCTGATCCAATTGAAATGTGCCCCAGGTTGCTACAAGAAGCAACAGAGGAAATAGCAAAGGGTCTGACTATCAGTTTCCAGTCCTCACTGGATACAGTATGTGGAGCCGGAGTATTGGAGAATTGCTGACGTTGGACCTCTGTTTAAAAAGGGAGTGAAGGATAGTCTGAATAATTGCAGGCCTGTCAGTCTAACCTCAGTAGTGGGAAAATGATTGGAGACGGGGTAAACTGTCACTGAGACAGGCACAGGTTAATCAAGGATAGTCAGCATGGTTTTGTTAAGGGAAGAGCTTGTTTGACCAACTTGATCGAATTTTTCGAAGATGTAACAAGGGATATCGATGAAAGTAGTGCAGTTGATGTGGTTTACATGGATTTCAGCAAGGCTTTTGACAAGATCCCACATGACAGACTGGTTCAAAAAGAAAATTCCATGTAATCCAGGGAAATGCAGCGAGGTGGATAAAAAATTGGTTCAGTGGCAGGAAACAAAGGGTAATTGTTGACGGGCGTTTTTGCAACTGGAGGGCTGTTTCCAGTGGTATTCCAGAGGGCTGAGTACTGAATCTCCTGCTTTTTGTGGTGTATATTAACGATTTCGACATAAATGTAGGGGGCATGATCAAGAAATCTACGGATGACACAAAGATCGGCCGTGTGGTAGATAGCGAGAAGGATAGCTGTAGACTGCAGTAAATTATTGGCGGTCTGGACAGATGGGCAGTAAAATGGCAAATGGAATTCAACTTGGAGAAGTGTGAGGTGATGCAATTGGGGAGCTCAAATAAGACAAAGGAATACACGATTACTGGGAAAATACTGAGAAGTGTGGAGGAAGTGAGGGACCTTGGAGTCAATGTCCACAGATCCCTGAAGATAGCAGGACAGGTCAATAAGGTGGTTAAGAAGGCATATGAATCCTTGCCCTTATTAGCCGAGGTACAGAATATAAGAGCAGGGAAGTTATGCTGGAACTGTATAAATCATTGGTTAGACCACTACTTGAGTACTGTGTTCAGTTCTGGCAACAACATTACAGAAAGGATGTAATTGTACTAGAGAGGGTACAGAGCAGATTTACGAGGATGTTACCAGGACTGAAATAATGCAGTTATGAGGAAAGATTGGATAGGTTGGGGTTGTTCTCCTTGGAACAGAGAAGGCTGAGAGGAGATCTGATTGAAATGTACAAAATTGTGAGTGGCCTGGATTGACTGGAGGTGAAGGGTCTATTCACCTGAGCAGAGAGGTAAGTGATCGGTAGAAAGATCAGAGGGGAGATGAGGAAAAACTTGTACAACCAGAAATACAAAATTGGCTCAGTGGCAGTAAACAAAGGGTAATTGTTGAAGGGTATTTTAGTGACTGGAGCACTGTTTCCCGTGGTGTTCCAGAGGGCTCAGTACTGGGTCCCCGGCTTTTAGTGACGGTCTGGAACCCACTGTCGGCAAGGATGTTTGAGGCAGAAACCCTCTACTCATTAAAAAGCGGTCTGAATGTGCACCTCAAGTGTCATAATCTGTAGGGCTATGGATCAAATGCTGGAAGGTGGGATTCGAATAGGTGGATCATTTTTCGGCTGGTACAGACACGATGGGCCAAGTGGCCTCTTTCTGTCCCTTAAGGTTTCTACGAGTCTATCATTCTATAACATGAAACACCCTATCCTCATTAACACTCACAGTTATATCAAGAAACCCTATCAAGATTATCAGAAACGATTTTCCATTAACCGATCAGTGCTGCTTGTCATTTATTATCCCATGATTTTACAAGCAAGATATATTTTTATGTCAGGCTGCTGCTTGACTAGTCTGTGGGACAGCTCTCCCAACTTTGGCACAAGCCCCCAGATGTTAGTAAGGAGGACATTGGAGGGTCGACAGGGCTGGGTTTGTCCGTGTCGTTTCCGGTGCCGAGGTCGATGCTGGGTAGTCCATCCGGTGTCATTCCTTTTTATTGACTTCATAGTAGTTAGATACAACTGAGTGGCTTGCTAGCCCATTTCAGAAGGCATGTAAAAGCCAACCACATTTATTTGGTCTGGAGTCATATGTAGGCCACCAGGTAAGGGCAGCAGATTTCCTTCCCTAAAGAACATTAGTGAACCTTATGTTTCACTGGAGAGTTTCCATCTTCTATCACTCTCATATCCAAGGATGACTGAAAGATTCTGGCCAGTGCCTCTGCTGCATCCACCATACCTTCCCTCAGCAACCCTCATTCATCCCATCCAGACCAGGCAAATGTTCAACTTTGTTATTGTACAAAAAGTGTGGAATTGAAAGGGGTTAACAGAACCTGTTTGTTCAGTGACTGTATTTAATGTTAGTCTCCATGGACCCAAATTGTGTCACTGGAGTGTTTTCAACTTCTATTAATAAGGGGCTCCTTTCAATGTGCTATTGCATGGTATCAGCAGCAGCATCGCCTCCGGCACGAACAGAGACCAGAGGCTTCAGACAGAGAGAGAGGATAGATCAGAATCCGAGAACAATAGATTGGAATGTTACAACAATGGATCAGAATCTGAGAACAATAGATTGGAATGTTACAACAATGGATCAGAATCTGAGAACAATAGATTGGAATGTAACAACAATGGACAGCAGGAGTTTCTCCTCTTTGTTTGACCTGGTTACTGCAGATTATTATTGGATGACATTAGAATTGCGGATCTATTATGCTCTGAGGATGATTCAATTTATTTACTATCCAATACTCGCTATTATTGGTGTCCCTGGTAAGTCTCCATCTGCAACTATTGGATTCAGAAAACATATTTCACTGATTTAATGTTCTTGTCATTTAAATCATGAGAAGACTGAAGTCATTGTCTTCAGTTTTTGTCACATACTCTATTCCCTATCCACGGTCTGCATCCCCCTCACTGACTGTTGTCTGAGGCTGAACCAGGAAGTTTACAATCTCTGGTGCCTGTTTAATGCTGAGCTGAGTTCATCCCCATATTCTCGCGATCCCCAACCCTGCCTATTGTTACGGCCAGGTGAGGATGGGTCACAGTCGCTCGTCTTATTTGACCACAACTCTGTTTGTTCTTTTTAACCAGTGGATGTGCGAACCCTCTCATTGAGTATTTGACCTTTTACCTTTGGAGTGATTGTGAAGGACCTGATCGGGCAGGTTCTCTTGAGTTTAAACAGGAAAGAGGTGAGTTTATTATACTTAACAATGTCAACCCGATCTCATTAAAATCATAAAAAATACACCACACATTTACGCACACATTCGTACGAGAATTACACAGAAATAGATTACAGAGTGAGAAGATGGGAGTCTGGAATAAATATTAAAATAAAATACTCATTCTGTGATGTTGGATGACACGGCGGTCTTCCGGCTGCAGTTGTATTCTTGACTCTTTGGCTGGTCGAAGCACCCTTTGTGGCTGGCCCACGTGGCTCAGGGATTTCTTTGAGGCAGACTTGTAGGTGGCTTTCTTTCCCTGCTGTCTCTGTCTGTAGTAATCTGTCGGCTTGGAGGGACCACAGTCGCATGTGGTATTCAAACTTGTGACGTTATCTGGAGAGAGAGAGACGAGGGGACACAGCGCTTCTGATTCTGCACAGTTTGAATCACTGGCTTGTCTGTCTTTGTCCAGGGGAAATTCCCAACTTTCACATAGATGGACAGAAGGCCTCATGAATGTCTCAGTGCATTCGCTGGAACCTTATAATGAGATTCAAGGTTAGAAACTTCTGTCACCCCAGGGCTCAGGATGCCAGTATTTATAATTGTAGGAGTTTGCTCTTTCAAAGTCAATATGTCAGGATATCCTTGTATGCCGTGTTAATGAATGTAATTTAAGGTAATTCAATCACTAGAGCAAGCCAATGATACAGGTCTAGACTCAGCAGACATGTGTCTCCCGTTGGTGGCCTATGAATGTGAAAAGGTGTTTCAGATGCCAATTGCGGTGGGCATCTTGGCTGCCAGTTTTGTCAAGGTTAACTGTGGGATTTCTTTTTTCATTAAAGGTTTATTGCAAGTTTCAAATCGGTGAACTAAAATTCCTCATTGGGCATATGGTGTTATCTTGACACCACCACAGCACACTGAAAGAAATGTGATAATAGGAACATTTCATTACAGAATTGTGGGAAGAAATAGAAGGAAATACACATTCATTCGCAATAATAACTTCTCAAATTCACACATGAATCTTGGAATTACTGCAGCTGTCATTGTCTGTTACAGTTGTGCTGATTTAATTGTTTTGGAGTTTTGTCTGGGATGGTTATGTGTCGGGTTCGATCCTGGACATCAGCGATTACATTGTTTTTTTTCTCTCTTGCAATGAAGCTTTAACTATTCAGGTTCCTGCACCTTGATGATCTTTCACCCTGTGAGGTGTCTGAGATTTCCTGTGGACCTTTGTTCTTGCTGAGCACGGCTTTGAAATTTATTTATTTAGAGGTACAGCACTGAAACAGGCCTTTCGGCCCACCAAGTCTCTGCCGACCATCAACCACCCATTTATACTAATCCTACATGAATCCCATATTCCTACCACATCCCCACCTTCCCCTGCCACCTACCTATACTAGGGGCAATTTATAATGGCCAATTTACCTATCAACCTGCAAGTCTTTGGCTGTGTGAGGAAACCGGAGCACCCGACAAAAACCCACATGGTCAAAGGGAGAACTTGCAAACTCTACACAGGCAATACCGAGAATCGAACCTGGGTCACAGGAGCTATGAGGTTGTAGCGCTAATCACTGCACAACTTTGCAGCCCCAAGTTGCAGGGTTTGATTAGCTTTGGGTTTGGGATCTGATCATTGGGTTCTTCAGTGGGTAGATCCACACTGACCTTACTTTTAACTTTCTGCTGAGGTACGCAAGTGCTGTTCACTTTAGGGCAATTTCCCTTCCCTTTTCTCTTCACTATGAGGAGGATATTTTTCCTAATCTGCCCTATTTCCTCTGGGACAGTAGTGTTCGCCAGTGTCTGTCCAGCTTTCACTGAACTTTCCAGCGGCACTTTGACTAGTTCAGACATCTCCCTTACGATTGGCATGCCTTTTTGGGAACTTTCTTTGTCCCTCCACGTTTCTGTAAATGTTGTTAGCAGCCTTTTTATGGTCCCTGTTTGACCTGCATTTAAGGAGGAGAGTGAGTGGTCTAATTTCTCTAACATTTCAGGGTTGGCTAATCGGGGAATAGGGGGTTCCAATTGGTAATCCTCCTGGCCCTCCTCCAACCTGTCCTCACTGTCCTTTTGAATCCTTCCCTCCTGACTGTCTGACAGATCTGTACTTGTCTGTCCCCTCCACAGACTTGATTTTTTGCCTTTGCTCTGGGGAGTCAATTATATAATTTACCCGCTATTCTTTTTGTCACTCGATATGGACCACTAAAACGGGCTTTCAGGGGTAGACCCTCTATTGGGAGTAATAACAATACATGGTCTCTGGGCGGAAATGTTCTCGCCTTGGCATTTTTTCCTGCTTACCTTCTCATGGCTGCCTTGGGGGTCTTTGGTTGTTCCTGAGTCATTGCACAGGCTCCCGTGAGCCAGTCCCAGAGCATGGAAATGTATTCTAACATGGAAGACTCATCCCTGTGTCCGAAAAACTTCTTGAATCATTTAAGCAGAGCTCTCACCTCGTGTCCATAAATTAATTCAAAGAGGCTAAAGCCAGTGGAAGCATTGAATAAGTCCCTGGTAACCAACAGGTGAAATCCTAGCCCTTTGTCCCAGTCATGGGGTTACTCATAGCAGTATGGCCTGTTCATTGTCTTTAGGGTCTGGTGGTAACGCTCCAAAGCCCCTTGTGACTGTGGGTGGTAGGCTAAGGACCTTAGCTGGGTTATGTCCAGATTGCCCATGACCTTTTCAAAAATACTGGACATAAAATGTGTGCCCTGATCCAACTGGATCTCAGCAGGCAGCCCATTATCGGGTAAAGAATTGGGTTAACCCCTCCACCACTACCTTGGCAGAGATAGCTCTTCGGGAGAATGGCCTCTGGGAATCAGGTCACCACATCCATAATGGTGAGAAGATACTGGTAATCCCGTTTTGTTTTCAGCAGGTGTCCCACACAATCCACCAGCATTCTGCTGAAGGGTTCCCCAAAAGCTGGTAGATGAATTAGGGTGCAGATTTTATTGCAGGTTGGGGCTTCCCCACCAGCTAACGCAGGTGACTAGTTTTACAGAACTCCACCACATCTTTGTGGAGTTGTGGCCAGTCAAAATGCTGTCTTATGCGGGCTTTGATTTTTCATACACCGACATGTCCAGTCATTGGAATTTCGTCGGCCATTCTTAATATTTCTTTAAGGGACCTCAGCGGCACCACTATCTGGTGAACCACTGTCCTCTCTTCATCCGCAGGTCTGTGAGGAGGTCTCCACTTCCTCATCAGCACCTCGTTCCTTAAATAGTAAACACACTGCAACTCCCTCTGCTTCAGTTTTGGTTTGGACAGTCTGTGCTATTTTTTAACACAGGGTCGGGGGATTAAGCCTCAACTAAGGAAGATCTGTTTAGCAAATCCTTTCTGTCCTCTAACTTCCCAAAGAAGGTTGCAGACAGCCAGGCTGTCGGGTCATCCATCTACAGTGTCAGTTCAGGGATTGTTTGGCCATGGACCGTGTCACCACACAATCAGGGAGAATGTCAGGGGCCTTCTCCTGTAACTGCTCTGTCTTCTGGCCCTATTTTAGTCTCTCGAGAACTAGCAGGGAAGCTGGCACCTTTTCCCTTGTCAGATCATTATCCAGGAGCAGGTCGACCCATCCATCGGTAAACTAGGTACAATCCCCATGGTTACCGGTCCTGAAACTGGGTCACACTCCAAGCGCAGTCGTTATAAAGGTATGGACATATACTGTCTTCCGATACAATTCACTAACTCTTTAGCATTCACTGCACTATCGAAGAAAGGTCATTCCTTTTCCCAGCAGAAGGGATTGGGTGGCCCCTGTATCCCTTACTATGACTATGGGCTTGCTTGCCTCACTCAAGGTGGATGGGGTCACTTTTCCTTGGGATTATAATTCCTGGTAACTCTCAGGGATTTTGTTAAGATTTCCTGCACTCACAGTGGTAGGTTTACTGGGTCTGACTGCCACAGTTAAAGGCACAGCCTGATCTGCTGTGATTTCCATCAGGGCCCGTTTTCCTGCACTGATCTGGTGGACATTTAAAAAAAAAAATATTCATTCACAGAATGTGGGCGTGGCTGGCCAGGCCAGCATTTATTGCCCAACCCTAATTGCCCTTGCCAAGGTGGTGGTGAGCTCCCTGCTTGAACCGCAGTAGTCCATATGGGGTAGGTATACCCACAGTGCTATTGGGAAGGGAGTTCCAGGATTTTGACCCAGCGACAGTGAAGGAACGGCGAAGTAGTTCCAAGTCAGGATGGTGTGTGACTTGTAGGGGAACTTGCAGATGGTGGTGTTCCCATGTATTTGCTGCCCTTGTCCTTCTAGTTGGTAGAGGTCGCGGGTTTGGAAGGTGCTGTCTAAGGAGCCTTAGTGCATTGCTGCAGTGCATCTTGTAGATGGTACACATTGCTGCCACTGTGCGTCGGCTGTGGAGGGAGTGAATGTTTGTAGATGGGGTGCCAATCAAGCGGGCTGCTTTGTCCTGGATGGTGTTAAGCTTCTTGAGTGTTGTTGGAGCTGCACCCATCCAGGCAAGTGGAGAGTATTCCATCACACTCCTAACTTGTGCCTTGTCGATTGTGGACAGGCTTTGGGGAGTCAGGAGGTGAGTTACTCGCCTCAGGATTCCTAGCCTCTGACCTGCTCTTGTAGCCACGGTATTTATATGGCTACTCCAGTTCGGCTCCTGGTCAATGGCAGCCCCTAGGATGTTGATAGTGGGGGATTCAGCGATGGTAATGCCATTGAATGTCAAGGACAGATGGTTAGATTCTCTCTTCTTGGAGATGCTCATTGCCTGGCACTTGTGTGGCGCGAATGCTACTTTCCACTTATCAGCCCGAGCCTGGATATTTTCCAGGTCTTGCTGCATTTCTACACAGACTGCTTCAGTATCTGAGGAGTCGCGAATGGTGCTGAACATTGTGCAATCATCAACGAACATCCCCACTTCTGACCTCATGATTGAAGGAAGGTCATTGATGAAGCAGCTGAAGATGGTTGGGCCCAGGACAGTACCCTGAGGTAATCCTGCAGTGATGTCCTGAAGCTCAGCTGATTGACCTCCAACAACCACAATCAACTTCCTTTGCGCTAGGTATGACTCCAGCCAGCGGAGGGTTTTCCCCCTGATTCCCATTGCCCTCAGTTTTGCTAGGGCTCCTTGATGCCATACTCGGACAAATGCTGCATTGATGTCAAGGGCAGTCACTCTCACCTCACCTCTTGAGTTCAGCTCTTTTGTCCATTTTTGAACCAAGGCTGTATTGAGATCAGGATGAGTGGCCCTGTTGGAACCCTAACTGAGCATCACTGAGCAGGTTGTTGCTAAGCAAGTGCCGCTTGATGGCACTGTTGATGACACCTTCCATCAATTTACTGATGATTGAGAGGAGGCTAATGGGGCGGTAGTTGGCCGGGTTGGATTGGTCCTGTTTTCTGTGTGCAGGACATACCTGGGTAATTTTCCACATTGCAGGGTAGATGCCAGTGTTGTAGCTGTACTGGAACAGCTTGGCTAGGGCCGCAGCAAGTTCTGGAGCACAGGTCTTCAGTACTATTGCCGGAATATTGTCAGGCCCCATAGCTTTTTCAGTATCCATTCGCTGCAGTCGTTTCTGGATATCACGCGGAGTGAATCGAATTGGCTAAAGTTTGGCATCTGTGATGCTGGGGACTTCAGGAGGAGGCCGAGATGGATCAACTCGGCACTTCTGGCTGAAGATTGTTGCAAATGCTTCAGCCTTATCTTTTGCACTGATGTGCTGGGCTCCCCCATCATTGAGGATGGGGATATTTGTGGAGCCACCTCCTCCAGTTAGTTGTTTAATTGTCCACCACCATTCACGGCTGGATGTGGCAGGACTGCAGAGCTAAGATCGGATCCATTGTTTATGGGATCGCTTAGCTCTACGCAGTTTGGCATGCAAGTTGTCCTGGGTTGTAGCTTCACCAGGTTGACACCTCATTTTGAGGTTTGCCTGGTGCTGCTCCTGGCATGCCCTCCTGCACTCTTCATTGAACTAGGGTTGGTATCCTGCCTTGATGGTAATGGTAGAGTAGGGGATATGCCGGGCCATGAGGTTACATATTGTGGTTGAGTACAATTCTGCTGCTGCTGATAGCCCACAGCGCCTCATGGATGCCCAGTTTTGCATTGCTAGATCTGTTGGAAATCTGTCCCATTTAGCACGGTGATAGTGCCACACAACACAATGGACGGTATCCTCAATCTGAAGGCGGGACTTCGTCTCCACAAGGACAATGCAGTGGTCACTCCTACCAATACTGTCATGGACAGATGCATCTGTGGCAGGCGGATCGGTGAGGACGAGGTCAAGTATGTTGTTCCCTCGTGTTGGTTCCCCCACCACCTGCCGCAGCCCCAGTCAAGCAGCTGTGTCCTTTAGGACTCGGCCAGCTTGGTCAGTAGTGGTGCGACCGAGCCACTCATGGTGATGGACATTGAAGTCCCCCACCCAGAGTACATTTTGTGCCCTTGCTACCCTCAGTGCTTCTTCCAAGTGGTGTTCAACATGGAGGAGTACTGAGTCATTAGCTGAGGAGGGCGGTAGGTGGTAATCAGGACTCTCATTAATCTTACAGGTTTTCCCGACACTTCCACCAGTCAGCATGACGGTGATCTGCCTCATTACAATGGAAACACACATGGCTTCGGCTGTTACTCCTGCTCTCAGTACCGTCCTATTTGGCCTGAGGAAGGGCTCCCGTGTGTCCAGCTTTTCCTTCTTGCCCATGGCTGTTCAGGGTCCGATCAGCCTCCCACCTTTTATTCTCGGGTCTTTGGGGTTACTAGGGAAGGGTTTCCCTTTGGGGCTAAGGCCTTGTATACAAGGGAAAATTCATCAGCCAGAAGTGCAACCTGCCTGGCTCTTTGAACCTTCTGTTCCTCTGTGTGTGTTTTAATGGGAGGGAGAGCGAGTTTGTGAACTCTTCGAGATGGATCACTGCTCTGAGATTTATATATGTGGGCTGTATCCTGATCTTCTGTATCCACTGGTCAAAAGTAAGCACCAAAACAGACTGGAAATCTTCTATTGGTTGATAAAATGGTAATGTTCAGCTTCGACAAAGGTGGGGCCATTACAGGCAGAGTCAGGAGAATTTATAATGGGGAATTGAGAAATGACAGAGAAGTCAAATGTGATTAGCACCGCAGCCTCTGAGCTCCAGCGACCCAGGTTCAATTCTGGGTACTGCCTGTGTGGAGTTTGCAAGTTCTTCCTGCGTCTACGTGGGATTTCTCCGGGTGCTCAGGTTTCCTCCCACAGCCAAAAGACTTGCAGGTTGGTAGGTTAGTTGACCATTATAAATTGCCCTTAGTATAGGTAGGTGGTAGGGAAATATAGGGACAGGTGGGGATGTGGTAGGAATAGGGGATTAGTGTAGTATAAAATGAGAGGTTGATGGTCGGCACAGACTCGGTGGGCCGAAGGGCCTGTTTCAGTGCTGTATCTCTAAACTAAACAAAAAAATATTTTGTGTCTGTCTTCACTGAGGAAGATACAAGAAATCTCCCAGAATTAGAGATCCAAGGGATTGGGAGAATGAAGAATTGAAGGAAATTGGTATTAGTGAGAAGTTTGTATTGGAGACATTAGTAGGGCTGATGTTTGACAATTATCCAGGATCTGATATTCTATATCCCAGAGTGTTGAAGGAAGTAGTAATGGAGATTGTTCATGGATTGGCGGTCATCGTTCAAAATTCTATCACTTCCGGAACGCTTCCTGCAGATTGGAAGGTAGCAAATCTCATCCCACTGTTTAAGAAGGGAGGGAAAGAGAAAATTGGGAACAACAACCACCCATTTATGCTAACACTACAGTAATACCATATTCCCTACCACCTACCTACACAAGGGGTAATTTATAATGGCTAATTTATCTATCACCTGCAAGTCTTTGGCTGTGGGAGGAAACCGGAGCACCCGGCGAAAACCCACGTGGTTAGCATTTCATCAGTACTAGGGAACATGTTAGAATCTATTCTAAATTATGCGATAAATAGATCTGATTGGGCAGAGTCAACATGGATTTATGAATGGGAAATCATGCTTGATGAACCTGTTGGTTTTTATTTTTTGGATGTCACGAACAAAATAGAGAAGGGGAGTCGGTGGATTTTCAGAAAGCTTTTGATAAAGTGCCCCACAGTATGTTGGTCAGCAAAGTTAAAGAACATGGGATCGGAGGTAATATACTGACTAGCAGTAAGGATTGGTAAACAGGCAGGAAACAGAGAGCAGGAATAAATGGGCCATTCTTGCTTTGGCAGGCTGTGACTAATGGAGTACCGCAGGGATCTGTGCTTGGGCCCCAGCTGTTCACAATATCTATCAATGATTTGGATATTGGGACCAAAGTAATATTTCAAGTTCGCAGATGACACAAAACTAGGTGGAAATGTATGTTGTGAGGAAGATGCAAAGTGGGTTCAAGGAAATTTGGACAGACGTAGTGAGTGGGTAAAAACATGGCAGATGGAATATAATGTGGAAAAATGTGAGGTTAGCCACGGTGGTAGGATGAATAGACGTGCAGAGTGTTCCAATTGGTGAGAGATTAGAAAGTGTAGATGTACAAAGGGACCTGGGTATCCTCATTATAAGTAATTGAAAGCTAACATGCAGGTGCAGCAAGCAATTAGGAAGACAAATGGTATGTTGGCCTTTATCACGAGTTGATTTGAGTTGTGAAGTCTAGCTGCAATTGTATAGAAACTTTGTTAGACCGCAGATGGAGTGCTGTGCGCAGTTCTGGTCTCTTTACCTGAGGAAGGATATTATGACCACAGAGGGAGTGCAAAGAAGGTTCACCAGACTTCTTCCCGGGATGGTGGGACTGTCCTATGAAGAGAGATTGGGGAAGCTGGGCCTGTATTCTCTAGAGTTTCGAAGAATGAGAGGTGATCTCATTGAAACCTACAAAATACTTAAAGGGATAGACAGGGTAGATGCAGCTAAGATGTTTCCCCTGGTTGGGGAGTCCAGAAATAGCAGACATAATTTCAAAATAAAAGAGAAGCCACTTAGGACAGAGATGAGGAGACATTTCTTTACTCAGATGGTTCTGAATCTTTGAAATTCTCTACCCCAGAGAGCTGTGGAAGCTCAGTCATTGAGCATGTTTAAAGTAGGGATTGACAGTTTTATAAATACCACTGACAAAAAGGGATATGAGGATAATGTGGGGGAAAAGGCATTGGATGATCAACCATGATCATATTGAATGGTGGAGCAGGTTCGATGGGCTGAATGGCTTACTTCAGCTCCTATGTTCCTATGTTCGGAAGCTGCTTAACTCTTTCAAACTCGAGGTCAGTTTAGTTAGGCTGCTTTCCCAGGGTTCAGAATGTTTTACAGTACACTTCTGATACTATCTCATATGCACCCAGGATACCATTTTTAGCCATCTCATAATGTGATGAACTTTCATCTGGCAACAGTGAATAAACCTCATGGACTTTTCCTGTTATTCTACTTGGTAAAAACAGTGTCCAGCTCTCTGTCAGTCATTTCAGCGGCTTTGCAAGCATTTCAAAACTGATGAAAAATTCTGACACATCCTGCTCATTGAAATTTGGAACTAACTGGGAGAGCATTAAGAGCTCATCACATGGTCCTGAACTATGGGTTGCTCCTTCACTAGCTGTGCCTTCAGTGGGTGGACTGGGACTTCCTCTAGTTGTTTGAGCCACCTTAACTCCCTTTCCTCCTTCTCCTTCTGGAACACTCTTACTTTTTCTCTTTCTTGACGCTCTGCTCTTTCTCGCTCTCTCTAGAATTCTAATTCTAGTCTTTTCTGTTCTAGTTTTACCTTAGCTAACATTACTCTATCTGTCAGTGATTCTAACCCTGTTTGAATTTTCTGCTGCAAATAAAAAATGGTTGGCCACAAGTCTTAGGATTTCGGGTTTCCAATCTTTTGGACGGAAAATAATCCCTAACTGTCCAGCGACATTACACAACTTTTCAACAGAGAGGGGTTTTAATCTGTACCGAGTTACTTCACTCTGTATGTAATTCCTTTATTGGGAATGTAAATTCTTTATTTAAAAAAGGGACAGAGACAGAAAGCACGAAAAATTATGAGGGTATGGATAGGGTAGATAGGAAAAAACCTTTTCCTTAGCGGAGGTGTCAATAACCGGGGGGCATTGATTTAAATTAAGGGGCAGGAGGTTGAGAGGGGATTTGAGGGGAAGAAAAATCACCCAGAGGGTATTTGGAATCCGGAACACACTGCCTGAAGGGGCTGCAGAGGCAGGAACCCTCCACAACATTTACGAATTATGTCGATGAGCACTTGAAACGCCATAGCGTACAAGGTTATGGGCCAGGTGCTGGAAAATGGGATTAGAATGGATAGGCTTGTTGGCCAGCACAGACACAGTGGGCCGAAGGGCCTGTTCCTTTTCTCTATAACTCTGTGACTCTATGACACTTCCAATTTCTCGTTTGTCATTGCGTTACAGTCACACGAACCTCCACATTTCTGATACAGCCAGGTGAGGAGGGGTTCCAGGCTCCCCTCTTGTCCTATCTTTTCTTTGATCACAATGGGATTTAGTCCTTTTTAGCAGTGGACATGCTGACCACCTAAGTGAGTATTTTACCTTTTACCTTTACTGTGATCGTGAAAGAACCAATCAGACAGGTTTTCTTAAGTTTAATCAAGAAGTGAGTTTATTGTAATTTAAAATCTAAAATGAATCTAAATAAAATAATAAAAATATACGTTAGACATTCATGCACAAGCTCACAGGCAAATCACTCAAATGAAGTATACAGTGAGAAATAAATTTGTATTTTGATTGGAGTCCAGAATAAATTAAAAATAAACAAAGTCTGTGATGTTGGATAATTCTGTGGTCTGCGTCTTTGCCACCCGTACTTATGAGTTTCATGTCATCTTCAAGCGTTGAAATTATGTTTTTTTGCATATAAGTCTCTATTACTTGTATATGTATCTACATGTCAGGAAGAGCATTGATACTAATACTGACCCCTGAGAAACAGCAATTTATACTCCCCCTCCCCAGTTTGAACAAAGTCTGTTCACCACGTCTCTCTGCTTTCTGTCCCTGAGTCAGTGTCATATTCACACTATCACTGTCAAAATATTCCATGTGTTCTATTTCTCATAACAAGTCTATGAAATGTCATTTGATCACAGGCCTTTTGAAAGTCCGTATACATAACATGAAACACACTATCCTCAACAACACTCACAGTTATGTCATCAATGAACTTGATCAAGATTATCGGACGTGATTGGTCATTACTTACCCGTGCTGTTTGTCATTTATTATCCCATGTTTTTCCAAGAAAGATATATTTTGTACAGGCTTATGGCCTCTAGAAATTTCCAGCCACCGACATTAGACTGACTGGTCAGTAGCTACAGGATTTATCTAATGTCTCATTTTATACGTAGGGTGTAACATTTACAGCCCTGCAGTCCCCTGTCATCACTCCCAGATCCAAGGAGGATTGAAAGCTTCCAGCCAATGCCTCTGCTTTTTCCACCATTCCTTCCCTCAACTCACCTCGTATCTCCCATCTAGACTGAGGAACACTTCTACACTATTGTGGTACAAAAAGTATTGGATTGAAATTGATTAACTGAACTTGTTTGTTCATTGACTGTAATTAATGTCAGTCTCTACGGACCATAATTGTGTCACTGGAGGGTTTCCCTCTTCTATTAATAAGGGACTCCTTTCAATGTGTTAAATCATAGTGTCAGTGGGAGCATCAACCCCGGCCCGAACAGGGATCCGTGGCTGCAGAAAGAGAGAGAGAGAGAGAAAGACGATCGATCAAAATCTGAGAACAATAGATTGGAATGTTACAACAATGGGTCAGAATCTGAAGACAATAGATTGGAATGGTCCAACAATGGGTCAGAATCTGAGGACAATAGATTGGAATGTTCCAACAATGGGTCAGAATCTGAGGACAATAGATTGGAATGTTACAACAATGGGGCAGAATCTGAGGACAATAGATTGGAATGTTACAACAATGGGTCAGAATCTGGGAACAATAGATTGGAATGTTACAGCAATGGACAGCAGGAGTACGTATTATTGGTTTGGCCTGGTTACAGCTGAGTATTTTCGGATGACATTAGAAGCGCGGATCTATTATGCTCTGAAGATGATTCAAACGGTTTACTACCCCATCCTCGCTATTATTGGTGGCCCTGGTAAGTCTCTGTATCCAACTATTAGATCCATAAACAAAGGTAATTACATCGGCATGAGTACAGATTTAGCCCTAGTGGACTGGGCAGGAAGAGTAAAAGGTAGGACAGTTGATGAGCAGTGGCAGATGTTTAAGGAGATATTCAATCCTCCCAACTACAATATATTCCAGAGAGGAAGAAATATTCTAGGAGGGGGGAAAACATCCATGGCTAAGCAAGGAAGTTAAGGATAACGTAAAGACAAAATCTAAGGCATACCATATTGCAAAGGCCAGTGGCAGGCTGGAAGATTGGGAAATTTTTAATGATCAACAAAGGGTTACTAAAAAAGTAATAAAAAGAGCAAAGATAAATTATGAAAGAAAACTAGAGCAAAATATAAAAACGGATAGTAAAAACTTCTTTAAGTATATAAAAGGTAAGAGAGTGGCTAAAGTGAATGTTGATCCCTTGGAGGATGAGACTGGGAAGTTGATAGAGGGGAACACAGAAATGGTGGAGACACTAAATCAGTATTTTTCCTCAGTTTTCACGGTGGAGGACACCAGTACCATCTAAATAGTAACAGGTAATGCAGAGGTTATAGAAAGAGAGGAATTTAGAACAATCATCATTACTAGGTAAAAAGTACAGAGCAAACTATTGGAATTGAAGGCAGACAAGTAACCAGGGCCTGATGGCCTGCATCAGAGTGTCTTAAAGTAAGTGGCAGCAGAGATAATGGATCCATTGGTTACAATATTCTAAAATTCGCTGGATGCGGGAAAGGTTCCAGTGGATTGGAAAAAAGCTAATATAACGCCCTTATTCAAAAAGGGAGGGAGGCAGAAAGTAGGAAACTATAGACCAGTTAGTTTAACATCTATCGTTGGGAAATTGTTAGAACCCATTATTAAGGAAGTAATAACAGGACGTTTAGAAAGTCAAAACGCAATCCATCAGAGTCAGCATGGTTTTATGAAGGGTAAATCCTATTTGACGAATTTGCTAGTGTTCATCGAAGCTGTGACAAGAAAAGTGGAAAATAGTGATCCTGTAGATGTAGTATATCTGGATTTCCAGAAGACATTTGATAAAGTGCCGCACAAAAGGTGAATACAGAAGGTAAGATCACATGAGTTCAGGGGCAATTTATTAACTTTGATAGAGGATTGGCTAACCAACAGAAAACAGAGAGTCGGGATAAATGGATCTTTTTCTGGTTGGCAATATGTAACTGGTGGGGTACCACAGGATTTGGTCCTTGGCCCCTGCTATTTACAATATATATTTATGATTTGGATGCAAGGATAGAAGTTACTATAGCCAAATCTCCAGATGACACTAAAATAGGTGGGATAGTATGTTGCAATAAATAAATAAGAAATTTACAAATTGATATGGATAGGTTAGGTGAATGAACGAAAATTTGGCAGATGGAGTTTAATGTGGATAAGTGTAAGGTTATCCATTTTGGTTGGAAGAATAGAAAGGCAAATTATTATCTAAATGGAGATAAACGTCTGAGTGCTTCGGTGCAGAAGGATCTGGTTGTCCTCGTGTATGAATCGCAGAAAGCTAGTTTGGAGGTACAGCAGGCGAAAAGGAAGGCAAATGGAATTTTGGTATTTCTTGCTAATGGAATAGAATATAAAAGTAGGAAAGTGTTGCTGCAACTGTACAAGGCATTAATGAGACCGCACATGGAGTATTGTGTATAGTTTTAGTCTCCTGACTTGAGGATGGATGCAGTTGCACTGGAGGCAGATCAGAGGAGAGTCACTAGAGAGTCCAGGGAGGAGGGGTTTGTCTTATGAAGAGAGATTGAGCTCTTTATGCCTTTA
Organism: Heterodontus francisci; assembly: GCF_036365525.1. NCBI lineage: Eukaryota > Metazoa > Chordata > Chondrichthyes > Heterodontiformes > Heterodontidae > Heterodontus > Heterodontus francisci. The sequence goes on from NW_027140852.1 coordinate 3,021,574, forward strand.
CTCTATGGAGTTTAGAAGAATGAGAGTCGATCTAATTGAGGTAGAGAAGATGGTTAAGGGGATTGACAAAGTAGACACAGAGAAGACGTTTCCTCTTGAGGGGCAACCTAGAATGAGAGGTCATTGTTTTAGGATAAGGGATAAGGATTTAAAATAGAGATGAAGAGAAATTTCTTCTCTGAAAGGGTCGTGAGTCTGTGGGATTCAATACCCGGATTCAATAGATGCCGGGACATTGAATAAATTTAAGGAGGCGATAGACAGATTTTTAATTAGTAATGGGTTGAAGAGATATGGAGAACGGGCAGGAAAGTGGAGTTGAGACCGAGATGAGATCAGCCATGATCATATTGAATGGCGAAGCAGGTTCGAGGGGCTGAATTGCCTACTCCTGCTCCTACTTCTTATGTTATTATGTTCTTATCTGTACCTTTCCAGACAAGAGCGGGTGACGTATCCATTATCTCTCTCTCTGTTGTCCATTCATGTATCTGCTGTATGACGGAGGCTATCTATGTCGGGTGAGCTGAATTATACTGCCTGCTCTCTCAGCAGGGAGAAGCAGGTGAGAGATCCCGTGGCTTTGTCAGGATAACGGGATTCCTGATGGTCTAGGTGTCTCTGCGGGGTCCCCAAGGCAACGGGGAGAGGTATAGGAACTGATACAGCTCTCACTCCATTAATGTACAGTTGGTGTGTGAGCATGCCCAGTACATCATCTTGGTAAATGTCCACTGTCCTGGCAGCAGCCACTGTACCTTCATTCTGAAGCAGTCAGCCGGTCCCAACACATCGGGCCCCCATGCAGAACCCGAATGTGGCTCACGACCTCTAAACTCTAGACACTCCCCTCCTCCACACAAAACCACCAGGTGAAGCAATGCTTCAGATGTCTGAACCGCTCGTGGGGAGCCCTCCAGTACATACTGGAGCAGGTGTCCAAGTTCATGGTGTTCTGCTGCACCCTTCACATCAGCACCATCATGAGGACACAGGCTTTGGCACCAGGGATCCGCAGGCTAACTCAATAGGAGGAGGAGGAGGCAGGGAGGATATTTCCTGGATGATTTCAAACCGGAAAGGCTGTCGTAGAGACGCTGCTAAGATTCCAGTTCCCAGAGGACAACTTCCCTTTCCCACCATGGATCCACCACTTCTCCACCATTACACCCATCTGAGATGCCCCATCACAGCGTCCCCGAGGTAACCATCCTGCAATAAAAACACCAACAAAATGTTTTTCATGATCGTCTTTATCCAACAACACATGCAATTATGCAAACAAAACTGAACTATTCACCCTTGTGTATTCCTTTAGTCCCTGTCTTGTGGATTCCCTCAACCTGCCTACTGCTCCTACACAGTGTTTCCCAGTGACTGCAGCATGGCTGGTGGAAGGCTGCTGACTTTCACTGGGGTGACTGCAGATGCCCTTGCAGGACTTCCTCGAGCTGCTCTAGGCCTTGAGGACTCGGATTCAGACTGCACCACCTCGACATGGGCAGCAGCTCCAGCAATGTTCACATCTGAGTCCTGTGTATTATAACTCGTTTGTGACCTCGCCCTCCGGTGATCTGACACATGAACTATCCTTTCCCCCTGGCCTGGCTGAAGCTCACTCATGCTCGGTGACTCACCACATGCAGATTCTGACTCTATACCAGCCTCTAAGGTACACGCACTGTAAGTATTTGATCTGGTGGCTGTGAGCATCAGACAAAGTGATGGGGCTTTAGTGATCTTTTGCTGCTCTCTTTCTGTCTCCTGGAGCTGCTGTGACTGGGAAGTTGGTAGTATTGGGTTATCATTGAAAAGTATAAAATCAGAAGGGGAGGTTTGAGGTGAAGGATTGGGGGTGGTATGGAAAGCAGGAGGTCCATGGTCTCACTATCTCCAGCTTGTACATCAACATTTCTAACGTTTACCAGTTCTGATGAAGGGTCACAGATCTGAAACATTAACTCTGTTTCTCTCTGCACCGATGCTGCCAGACCCACTGAGTATTTCCGGCACTTTCTGTTCAGGTGCACAGACGCCCTGCCTGCAACAGTAGTAGACTCGCCAACTTTAAGGGCATTTAAGTGGTCATTGGATAGACATATGGATGTAAATGGAATAGTGTAGGTCAGATGATCGGCGCAACATCGAGGGCCGAAGGGCCTGTACTATTCTAATTCTAATTCTAATTCTAATGTGCCCCATTGACCAACTTATCTCAGCCCTTTTTTTTGCTTAAATTTGTATTTCTGGACATCCTCAGATATTCCATTGAGAATAAACTCGTAATTCCCATCATACACCTCGAAAATCCTTAGGATGTCCTTCTCCCCAGGTGTGCCTGTTTTTCTTCTCTACCAGGTTATCAATTGACTATTTCCTGTGATATACTAGTGAGATTGTATTTCTGGCTTTTTTTATTCAAAACTCTCTGAAAGTCCTCCCCCCCACCCATGCTCTTAGTGATGAACACACACGTTTGATTGAGTGTAAACTCTTTTTGTTGCCAAATCTCCTCCTCATTCATCACTCAACTGAGTTTACTATTTTTCACAAACCAAGTAAACCAAGCCGATCATCCTGATGTCTGTGTTCCGTCTCCTACACCACTGTAAGGTCTGATATAGGGTCAGAGATCACCCAAAAAGCAGGTCAAAGGGTCACAAGCAGTTTATTGAGGAGTGACAGTTCAAATACAGCACAAAATCAGAATAAACACAGTAGAGAAACAATCTGTGACATACGAGAAAGGCTTTCTGGCTGTGAATTAGTTTTTTAGAAGCTATTATTAAAGATGTTATAGCAGGGCAGGTCGAAAAATTCAAGGTGATTAGGCAAAGTCAACATGGTTTTGTGAAAGGGAAATTACGTTTAATCAATTAACTGGAGTTCTTTGAAGAAGTAACATGTGCTGTGGATAAAGGCGAACTGGTGGATGTACTGTACTAGATTTCCAGAAGGCATTTGATAAGGTGCCACATCAAAGGTCATTGCGAAAAATAAAAGCTCATGGTGTAGGGGGTAACACATTGCCATGGATAGACGTTTGGTTAGCTAACAGGAAACAGACAGCAGCCATAAATGGGTAATTTTCTGGTTGGCAGGATGTAACGAGTGGGGTGCCACAGGTATCAGTGCTGGGGCCTCAACTTTGTACAGTTTGTTTAAATGAATTAGATGCAAGGACCAAAGGTGTGGTTGGTAAATCTGTTGATGAAACAAAGTTCTGAAGAGGACATAAGGCGGCTGCAAACGGACATAGATAGATTGAGTGAGAAGGCAAAGATCTGGGAAATGGAGTAGAATGTGGGGAAATGTGAAATTGTCCATATTGGTAGTAATAATGAAATTAAACTAAGCATATTATCTGAATGGTGAGGGATTGCAGAACTCTGAGATGCAGGAGTATCTGGGTGTCCTGGTGTATGAATTGCATAAGGTTAGTATGTCGGTTCAGAAAGTAATTAGGAAAGCTAATATAATGTTATCATTTATTGTGAGAGGAATGGAATACAAAGGTAGGGAGGGCATTGGTGAGACATTATCTGGAATTCTGTGTACAGTACTGGTCTCCTTATTTAAGGAAGCATGTAAATGCGTTGTAAACAGTTCAGAGAAGGTTTATTAGAATAATATGGGCGGACTGCCTTATGAGGAAAGGCCGGACAGGCTAGGCTTATATCAGCTGGAGTTTAGAAGAGTAAGGGGCGACTTGATTGAAACATTGAAGATTCTGAGCGTGGGATAGAGCAAGTGAGGGCGACAGAGAGAGAGAGGGAGAGATAGAGAAAGAGAGAAGGAGAGAGCTGAGCTCATCGGCTGCTGAAAACCTCATCCATGCCTTAGTTACCTCGAGATTTGACTATTCCAGCACACTGCTGGCTTGTTTCCCACATTCTACTCTCTGTAACCTTGTCCCTTGTGGTCTTCCAAAACTCTGCTGCCATCTTCTAATTTACACCAAATTCTGTTCACCCAACATCCCAGTGCTCACTGACCTACATTGGCTCTTGGTCCAGTAACACCACAATTTTAATATTCCAACCATGAGATCAAATCCCTCCATGTACTCGTCCTTCTGATTATCCCAATCCACTGTCCATTTCCAATATTCCTGAAACTTGTTCATCTTAAATTATTTTGCTAATTCCCTTTATAAAGGTGGGTTTCTTTCCCTCTGTTTCTATCCCTGACCACACATTTCATCTCTTCATCTTCCACCCTGAAAAATCATATAAAAGGGAGGCAGGAACTCTGTTGCCACTCCTACACCACTGTAAGATCTGATCGAGGGTCACAGATTAACAGAAAGGAGGTCGAAGGGTCACAAGCAATTTTTTGCAGGGAAACCATTGGAACAAATTCGGAGGGACCGGATTAATCTCCACGTGGAGAGGCAGGGATTAATCAGGAGTAGTCAGCATGGCTTTGTCAAGGGGAGTTCGTGTCTAACTAAATTGATAGATTATTTTCGAGGCGGTGACTAGGGGTTTAAATGAGGGTAAAGCAGTAGTCTATATGGACTTCAGTAAGGCTTTTGATAGGGTCCCGCATGGAAGATTTGTTAAGAAGGTAAGAGCCCATGGGATCCAGGGCGATTTGGCAAATTGGATCCAAAATTGGCTTAGCGGTGGGAGGCAGAGGGTGATGGTCAAGGGTTGTTTTTGCGAGTGGAAGCCTGTGACCAGTGGTGTACTGCACGGATCGGTGCTGGGACTCTTGCTGTTTGTAGTGTACATTAATGATTTAGACGTGATTATATGAGGACTGATCAGTAAGTTCGCAGCTGACACGAAAATTGGTGGTGTTGTAAATAGTGAGGAGGAAAGCCTCAGATTACAGGACGATATAGATGGGCTGGTAAGATGGGCAGAGGAGTGGCAAATGGAATTTAATCCTGAGAAGTGTGAGGTGATACATTTTCGGGGGGGGGGGGGCGAACAATACAAGGAAATATACAATGGATGGTAGGACCCTAGGAAGTATTGAAGGTCAGAGGGAGCTTGGTGTACTTGTCCATAGATCACTGAAGGCAGCAGCACAGGTAGACAATGCGGTCAGGAAGACGTATGGGACACCTTCCTTTATTAGCCGAGGCGTAGAATATAAGAGTAGGTAGGTTATGATGGAGCAGTATAAAACGCCAGTTAGGCCACAACTGGAGTACTGTGTATAGTTGTGGTTGCCGCACTATAGAAAGGAGGTGATTGCAAAGGAGAGGGGGCAGAATAGATTCACCAGGATGTTGCCTGGGCTGGAGCATTTCAGCTGTGAAGAGCGACAGAAAAGGCTAGGGTTGTTTTCCTTAGAGCAGAAAAGGATGAGGGGTGTCATTTTTGAGGTATACAACATAATGAGGGGCATTGATAGGTTAGACATGAAGAATCTTTTTTCCCTCAGTGGACGGGTCAATAACCAGGGGGAATAGATTTAAGGTAAGAGGCAGGAGGTTTAGAAGGGATTTGAGGAAAATAATTTTCACCCAGAGGGTGGTTCGAATCTGGAACACACTGCCTTAAGAGATGGTCCGGGCAGCTACCCTCACAACATTTCATAAGTATTTAGATGAGCACATGAAACGCCATAGCATACAAGGCTACAGGCCAAGTGCTGGGAATTGGGATTAGAATAGTTCGGTGCTTGATGGCCAGCACAGACACAATGGGCTGAAGGTCCTGTTTCTGTGCTGTATATCTCTATAATTCTATGACTCTATTGAGGAGTAACAGTTCAAATACAGCACAACATCAGAAGAGACATTGTGTACATACGACCTGTGGCAGGTGAGAATGGCTTTCAGTTATGGATCAAATGTTAGAAGCTATTATTAAAGACGTTATAGCAGGGCACGTAGAAAAAAATCAAGGTGATCAGGCAGAGTCAACATGGTTTTGTGAAAGGGAAATCATGTTGAACCAATATACTGGAGTTCTTTGAAGAAGTAACATGTACTGTGGATAAAGGGGAACTGGTGGATTTACTGTACTTAGATTTACAGAAGGCATTTGATAACGTACCACATCAAACGTCATTGTGGTAAATAAAATGCCAGAGTGTAGGGGGTAACATAATTGGCATGGATAGAGGATAGGCTAGCTAACAGGAAACAGAGTAGGCATAAATGGGTTACTTTCTGGTTCGCAAGCTGCGGCAAGTGGTGTGCCACCGCGATCAGTGCTGGGGCCTCAACTTTTTACAATTGATACAAAAAACTTTGATTAATAGACCGAAGGTATGCTTTCGAAATTTGCTAATGACTCCAAGATTGGTAAGAAGGTAAGTTCTGAAGAGGACATAAGGAGGCTACAAAGCGATTAGGAAAGGTTAAATGAGTGGTCAAAGAACTGGCAAATGGAGTATAATGTGGGAAAAGATCAAACTGTCCATTTTGGTTGGAAGACTTGACTGTTACCTCGAGACTTAACTATTCTAACTCACTCCTGGCTGCTCTCCCATAACCTACTCTCTGTAAACCTGTGGTCATCCAAAACTCTGCTGCCACCTTCTAATTTACACTAAATTCTGTTCACCCAACATTCCTGTGCTCACTGATCTACATTGGCTCTTGGTCCAGTAACACCTCAATTTTAATATTCTCACTCGTATGATCAAATCCCTCATGTACTCACCCCTCTGATTATCCCAATCCCCTGTCCATTTCCAATATTCCTGAAGCTTGTTCATCTTAAAGTCTTTTTCTAATTCCCTTTTAAAAGTGAGTTTCTTTCCCTCTGTCTCACTCCCTGACCACACATTTCATCTCTCCAGCTCCACTGGTGCTGTGGAAGTTCGGATCCATAAAATGGTGTGAGCTGCACTGCCGGTCACATCCAGCACATTGTACAGGACACCCAGGCTGTCCGGGGTGATAACGTGGGTGTAACATGTGTGCGTCTGTAGTGTGAGGAAGGGTCTGAATATGGTGTCAATCAGCCATTCCAGCAGCTTTGATGGACGTCTTTGAAACTTGGTCTGTGCATGTCCACTGACCGCCTGTGTCAGTCACTCTCAGCTGAACATACATTCAGCAGCACGAGGAACCCCCTCTAGTGTTATTTAAAAAGACCAGGTATCCATCTGACAGTTTTCTGGAGGTTGTGTTGTGAGCTGCTGCAGACATTCAGGGAGGACAGAGAATTTGTTGACCCAACAGTAGGGGCGTGGAACGCCCTGCCTGCAACAGTAGTCGACTCACCAAATTTAAGGGCATTTAAGTGGTCATTGGATAGACCTATGGATGAAACTGGAATAGTGTAGGTCAGATGGTTTCACAGGTCGGCGCAACATCGAGGGCTAAAGGGCCTGTACTGCACTGCAATGTTCTATGTTCTATGTTCTATAACTCTGGACAAGGTATAGGGACTGTAGTTACAGTCTCTCTGGGTCTGTAACATGACCAACAAATGGAGCAGAGGCTGCAGAGAGGGGATGCTCTGAAAGAATGGATGAGGAAGGGGCTCTGCCCTACCAACCCCGGGTTTTCCAAGAGCACTTTTCCTACCTACACCTCACCCAGGAGCAGTGTGTGAGGTGACTCTGATTCAATGAGGAGGTGGTCACAGAGCTGTGTCACCTCCTGTAACACGACCTAGAGCCTCACACCAGGGTGAGGACGGAGCTGTCAGTGGATGTTAAGGTCACAGTTTAATTGAACTTCTTTGTATCTGGATCTTTCGAGACAAGAGCAGGAGACGTATCCAACATCGAGTCACAGAGACTGATAGAGTCATTTAGGACATAGAAGGAGGCCATTCATCCCATCATATCCATGCTGGCTCTCCATGGAGCAATCCTGTCAGTCCCACTCCCCCACTCAATCCCTGTAGCAAATTCATTTCCTTCAGGTCTCCACCAGCTTTCATTTGAAATCAATGATTGTCTCTGCTTCTAACACACTTGTGGGCAGTGAGTTCCAGATCATTAACACCCGCTGCATAAAGAAAACACTTCTTCCTCATATTCCTCCTGCATCTCTTGTCCAGAACCTTCAATCTGTGTCCCTAGTCTTTCTTCCATCAGTTAATGGGAACACTTTGTCATTGTCTAAATTATCTAAACCTGTCATAATCGTGTAACCTAACCTTGGAACTAAAATCCTCCATCCCTGGAACCATCCTGTTAAATCTCCTCAGCACCAAGAACCTTCATAATCTTTCTGAAGTGTGGTGACCGGAATTGGACACAGTAGTCCAGCTGAGACCTAACCAGAGATTTTTAAACATTCATCATAACTTCTCTGCTTTTGAACTCAATACCTCTCTGTATGAAGTCCAAGATTATATGTATTTTACAATCCAATCTCTCAATATGTCCTGCCACCTTAAACGATGGATATTCATACACCCACAGGTCTCTCTGCTCCTGCACACTGTTTAGAACATTGTTATTAAGTCTATATTGCCTTCCTATCCTTTCTGACAAAATGCATCACCTCACACTTGTCTCACACTTTCATCTGCCACTCGTCTGCTCATTCCAATCAGTATCTATGTCCTGTTGCAGGTGGTTCTGAACATACTCACTGTTTGTCACAGCTCCATGTTTGGTATCAGAGGCGGATTTTGAAATTCTACTCTGTATTCCAAGATCCAAGTCATTTATACACAGCAAAATTAAACAGTGGCCCGAGCACTGACCCTGGCGGAACACTCACTGTCTAACACCTTTCAGTCTGAAAAACTGCCATTTACTTTGACACACTGTTTTCTCTATGTAAACCATATTTTTATCCAATTGGACACTGACCCTCCCATTCCATTTGACTCAATGTTGGTAATTAACCTTTTCTGTGGCACTTTATCAAACACATTGTTCAAACCAATCTAGACAACATCCATCACATTCCCTTCATCAACCTTCTCTGTTACATCATCAAAAGTGCAATTAGATTAGTCAAGCATGACTTTCCTTTTGTAAATCTATGCTGGCTATCCTGAAGTAACTCAAACCTCTCAAATGCTTGTGGTTTTATCCCTGATAATTGTTCTAAACCCTTTCCCACCACTGATGTTGGACTATCTGGCCTGTAGTTGTGAGGAATGTGTGCTGTCCATTGATGTATCCGCTAGGTGAGAGAGGCCATCTATGTTGGGTGAAGTTAATACACCTTTTTCTCCCTCAGCGGGGAGAAACAGGATAAGGGGACCCTTGGCTTTGTGAGGATAGCTGCATTCCTGTTTTTTGAGATGTCTCTACGATGTCCCCATGTCAACGGGGAGAGGTACAGGAACTGGAAGAACTCTCACTCCATTAATGTACAGTTGGTGTGTGAGCATGCCCAGTACATCATGTTGGTGAATGTCCACCATCCTGGCAGCAGCCACCATCCCTTCATTCTGAAGCAGTCAGCCCGTCCCGACACATCGGGCCCCCATGCAGAACCAGAATGTGGCTCCTCGGAGACAAATGTAACCCCCCCTCTCCAGACACAGCTCATGTTTCTACTCCCCCAAACCTCCTCCCACCACCACCCAACCTCACACAATTAACATGTGTATAATGTGAACAATGAAGTCACCAGGAACATGGTGGAACAGACCATCAGTGTGATGAAGTAATGCATCCACTGTCCGAATCGCCAGAGGGAGCCCTCCAGTCCACATTGGAGCAGGTGTCCAAGTTCATGGTGTTCTGCTGCACCCTTCATATCATCACCATCATGAGGACAAAGGCATGGGAACCAGGAATCCGGAGGCTACCTCAGGAGGAGGAGGAGGAGGCAGGGAGGATATTTCCTGGATGCCTTCGACCCAGAAAGACCGTCGGAGAGACCCTGCTAATATTCTGTTTCCCATAGGACAACATCCCTTTCCCACCATGGATCCCCCATTCTCCATCATTACACCAATCTGAGACGCCCCATCACATTGTCCCCTTGCTCACCATCCTGCAATAAAAAACACCAACAAAATTATTTACTTTGACATCTTTATCCTACAGCACATCCAATTATACAAACAAAACTGAACTATTCACCCCTGTGTATTCCCTTAGTGCCTGTCTTGTGGGTTCCTTCGACTTGACTAGTGCTCCTACACAGTGTTTCTCCAATGACTGCAGCATGGCTGATGGAGGGCTGCTGACTTTCCCTGGGGGAGACTCCAGGTGGCCTTGCAGGACGTCCTCGAGCAGCTCTGGGCTTTGAGGACTGGGCGTCGGACTGCACCACCTCGACATGGGCAGCAGGAACCTGGGATGTCTGAAGGGTAACAGCAAGAAGGGAGAACAAATACTGTCATCCTGAGAGAGGATTCATGCTCCATGGAGACACTGTCAGTCCCACGGGGCGACAGTTCATCAATCCGAGTAATCTACTGGATCACAGATTGCTGGACTGCTGTGAGATCCTGAAAACCCCTTTGAACACTGAGATCCACAGCCATGTTGACAGCAGTCTGATCCTGCATGGCAGCAAGCATGGATCTCATGACATAAAAGCAAAATACTGCAGATGCTGGAAATCTGAAACAAAAACAAGAAATGCTGGAATCACTCAGCAGGTCTGGCAGCATCTGTGGAAAGAGAAGCAGAGTTAACGTTTCGGGTCAGTGACCCTTCTTCGGAAAAGTAGGACCCTTCCGAAGAAGGGTCACTGACCCGAAATGTTAACTGTGCTTCTCTTTCCACAGATGCTGCCAGACCTGCTGAGTGATTCCAGCATTTCTTGTTTTTGTTATGGATCTCATGACTTCAGTCTGAGCTTCCACTGCAGCATTGAGACGTCATATAACTCTGGACTCTTGAGCATCTCCGAGTTTAATTACTCTACCATTGATGGCCGTACCTTCGGCTGCCGAGGCCCTAAGCTCTGGAAGAGAAGAGCAGAACGTCTTTAAGGTAGGCATTCCTGGAATAGAAGTGACAGTGAATTAAATACTAAAATAAAAACAAAATACTGCGGTTGCTGGAAATCTGAAATGAGAACAGAAAGTGCCAGAAATAGTCAGCAGGTCTGGCAGCATCTGTGCAGAGAGAAACAGAGTTAATGTTTCAGATCTGTGTCCCTTCATCAGAACTGGAAAACGTTAGAAATGTAACAGTCTGTCATTTAAACTCTCCCCTCTCCGTCCCATCACAATCCTTCCTTCTTGTTCCTCTTCCCCTTCCCCTCTTTCACTTGCTCAAAGACTGTTACATTTCTAACATTTACCGGTTCAGTTGACAATTTCCTGTGATATGCTAATTTCATTGTATTTCTGGCTTTACTTATTCAAAACTCTCTTAAAGTTCCCCTACCCCCGCCCCGCCCCGCAACTCTTAGCGATGAACACACACACGTTTGATCGAGTGTAAACTCTCTCTGTCTCCTAATCCATTTGGACAGTGAGAATAAAAACTGATCATATTATTTGAATGGTGATGGATTTCAGAAGTCAGAGTTGCAGAGGGATATGTGTATCCTGCTGCATGAATTGTATAAGGTTAGTCTGCAGGTTCAGCAAGTAATTAGGAAAACTAATAAAATATTATCATTTATTGCGAGCGGAATAGAACACAAATGTAGGGTGTTTATATTTCAGTTATACAGGTCATTGATGAGACCTCATCTGGAGTACTGTGTACAGTATTGGTCTCCTTATTTAAGGTAGCATGCAAATGCGTTGGAAGCAATTCAGAGAAGGTTTCCTAGACTAATACCTGGAATGGGCGGGTTGTCTTATGTTGAAAGGCTGGCGGGCTAGTCTTATATCAGCTGGGGTTTAGAAAAGTAAGAGGCGACAAGATTGAAGCATATAAGACGATTAGGAAAGTAAGAGGCGACAAGATTGAAGCATATAAGACTCTGAGTGTGGGCCAGAGCAAGAGAGGGAGACAGAGAAAGAAACAGGGATAGAGAGAGAGAGAGAGTTCAGCTCATCTGCTGCTCAAACTCTCATCCATGCCTTTGTTGACTTGAGACTTGACTATTCTAACACACTCCCAGCTGGTCTCCCACATTAAAACTTTCTGTAACCTTGTAATCATCCAAAACTCTGCTGCCATCTTCTAATTTAAACCAAATTCTGTTCACCTAACATCCCCGTGCTCACTGACCTACATTCACTCTTGGTCCAGTAACACCTCAATTTTAATATTCTCACTCGTGTGATCAAATCCCTCCATGTCCTCACCCCTCTGATTATCCCAATTCCCTGTTCATTTCCAATATTCCTGAAACTTGTTCATCTGAAAGTCTTGTTCTAATTCCCTTTTTAAAGTGAGTTTCATTCACTCTGCCTCTCCCTGACCACACATTTCATCTCTCCAGCTCCACTGATGTTGTGGAAGTTTGGATCCATACAATGGTGTGAGCTGCACTGCCGGTCACATCCAGCACATTGTGCAGGACACCCAGGCTGTCCGGGGTGATAGCGTGGGTGTAACATGTGTGTGCCTGCAGCGTGAGGAGGGGTCTGAATAAGATGTCAATCATCCATTCCCGCAGCTTTGATGCACGTCTGTGAAACTTGGTCTGTGCATGTCCACTGACCGCCTGTGTTAGTCGCTCTCAGCTGAACTTGCATTCAGCGGCACGAAGAACCCCCTGGTGTTATTTAAAATGACCAGGCATCCAAATTACAGGTGAGGGGCTTTTGACGTACTTCTGCTATTGTAAAGTTAGTGGAGGTGCTGTGGATGGTTTTCTGGAGGTTGTGTTGTGAGCTGCTGCAGACATTCAGGGAGGGCAGAGTATTTGGTGACACAACTCTGGACGAGGTATGGGACTGTAGTTACAGTGTCTCTGTGTCTGTAACATGACCAACAAATGGAGCGGAGGCTGCAGAGAGGGGAAGCTCTGTAAAGAGAGAGGAGGAGGGGTCTCTGCCCTACCCACCACGGGTTTTCCAAGGGCAAAAAGAGCAGTGGTCCTAATACCAAGCCCTGGGGAACACCACTGTATACTCCTATCGAGTCTGAACAACAACCTTTCACCACTTCTCTCTGTTTACTGTTCCTTAGTCAATGTTATATCCACACTGTCACTGTCCCTTTCATCCATAAGGTTCAGTTTTCCTAACCTGTCCATTGAATGACACTTGATCAAACACCTTTTGAAAGTCCATATATATAACTTCAATCACACCACCCTCATCAACCCTCTCCATTGTTTTATCAAATAACTCCATCAAGTTTACCTCAGCACTACCTCTCTCCACTCCTCAACTGTTGTTAAATTATCAGACTGATTATCCGACACCCAGTACTGGATGAGCAGAAATTTCCTCCAGTTAAATATTGGGAAGACTGAAGCCATTGTTTTCACTCCCCACTCCAACTCTGTTCCCTTGCTATTGATTCCATCCCTCTTCCTGGTGACAGTCTGTGATGCAGACAGTATGTTTACATCCTTGGTGTCACATTTCACCCAAAACGATCTTTAACCTCATTTTCAGGAATTCATTGCAGCCGCCTATTTCCACCTCAGTAACGTCACCCGACTTCACCCCTGTCTCAGCCCATCTGCTGCTGAAACCTCATTCATGCATTCGTCACCTCTAGATGTGATTATTCCAACTCACTCCTTGCTGATCTCCCACATTCTACTCTCTGTAAACTTGAGGTCATCCAAAACTCTGCTGCCCATGTCTTAGCTCACACCAAGTCCCGTTCATCTATCACTGACTGACATTGGCTCCCAGTCAAGTAATGTCTTGATTTTAAAATTATTTTCCTTGTTTTCCGATCCCTCCATGGCCTCGCCCCCCGCCCCATATCTTTGTAATCTCCTCCACCTCCACAACCCACCGAGATATATGTACTCCTCTAATTCCGGCCTCTAGTGCACCCGGATTTTAATCACTGCACCACTGGCGACTAGGTCTTCAGCTGCCTAGGACCAATGTTCTGGAATATCCTCACTGCACTGTTTTTTTTTTCATTCGTTCATGGGATGTGGGTGTCACTGACAAGGCCAGCATTTTTTGCCCATCCCTAATTGCCCTTGATGACTGAGTGGTTTGCTGGACCTTTCAGAATTCAGTTTAGAGTCAACCACATTGTTGTGGGTTTGGAGTCACATGGAGGCCAGACCGTATAAGGATGGCAGATTTCCATTGCTGAAGAACATCAGTAAGCCAGGCTGTTTTTTTTTTATGACGATCAATGATAGCATCATGGCACCATTGCTGAGAATAGTTTTCAAATGCAGATTTGTATTAATTAATTGAATTTTAGCACATATTGAATTTTAAATTGCACCAGTTACCACGGTGGGATTTGAACCCATGTCCTCCGAGAATCAGCCTGAGCCTCAGTATTACAATGTTGGTAATATTACCACTCCGCTACGGTCACCACCTTTCCGTCTCGCTTTCCTCCTTTCAGGTACTCCTTAAAACCTATCTCTTTGTTCAAGCTGTTGGCCATCTGATCTAATATCTCATGTTGTGTCTCAGTGTCATACTTTGCTTCATAATGATCCTGAGAAGCACTTTGGGATGTTTTATAACATTAAAAGCACTATATAAATATAAGTCGTTGTTGAGGTTTGCCAGACATGCTTTTTCATCACCATATCCCTACTACTGTCTATTTATTATTCCATGTTTTTCAAAGCAATGAATATATTTGTCCTGGGTTATGAAATTTCCCCATCAGTGATGTTAAACTGTCTGGTCAGTAAATACAGCGTTTACTCAATCGCTCCTTTTTTTCAAGTAGTGTGTAACATTTACAACCCTCCAGCCCTCTGTCACAACTCGCATATCCAAGGAGGATTGAAAAATTCTGTTCAGTGCCTCCGCTATTCCCACCTTTCCTTCCCTCAGCATCTTTCATACATCCCATCCAGACCGGATAAATGTTCTACTTTATTGTGGTACAAACAGTGCTGGACTGAAAGGGGTTAACTGAACCTGTTTGTTCAGTGACTGGAATTAATGTCAGTCTCCACGGACCCTAATTGTTTCACTGCAGGGTTTCCAACTTCTATTAATATGGGAGTCATTTCAATGTATTATCACATAGTGTCAACAGGAGCATCAAACCCGGCAGTAAGAGGGACCAACAGCTCCAGACAGAGGGAGAGGATAGATCAGAATCTGAGAACAATAGATTGGAATGTTACAACAATGGGTCAGAATCTGAGAACAATCGATGGGAATGTTTCAACAATGGACAGGAGTTTCATCTGGCAATTTGACGTTCTTTCCACATATTATGACTTGTACTCATTAGACTATCGGATCTTTTTAGCTCTTCAGGTTATTCAATATATTTACTATCCCATCCTCGCTATTATTGGTGTTCCTGGTAAGACTCTTTATCCAGCTATTAATTCTATGAACCGTGTTTAACTGAATTACTGCCCCTGTCATTTTCTCATCCCTCTTTGCTGTTGTTGTTAGTCCTGGTGAGTCTTTGATAAAGGCTGTAAACTCGACAAAGCATTGCTAATTTTGTTACTGGTCGTGTAATTTTCTCTCTAGGCGTTGCTTGTGTTTATGTTCCTGGTAAGACCTTGTATAGAGCTATCAGATTGTTGCTGTGCCTAATCTGCACTTACTCTTGAAGAATTCACAGAATCGGACTGGTGGAAGGTATATCAATGTTTATTCACACATTAAATCATCAGGTACAAGCACTCACTACTTGCATGTTATACTACCCCAAGACACGAGGTGATCAGTCTCAGAATGGCAGCTGCCCTTCTATTCTCTGAGTCCATGACTCAGGGAATTTTCTTGAGTGTTCTTCCTCGGGGTTCTCGTGCTGTCACCATTTTCAGCCATTGTCTACTGTGAGTCTAATCCGACCTCATGCCAATATAAACTCCTTTATCTGGTTTGTGCAGGGACACTGTCTGGTAGAATCTCTCTCTTGTTTCAGCCTGCTTTTCTGTATGGTCTACAATTCCTTGACCATCTGTTTGCTGTGCTCCTTCTAACCAGCCCCTCTATGTTTCAAAACGTTGTGTATTGTTGTGTGACGAGCCTCATTGTTTCAATTACGTTCTTATGTGTTTTTACTGAGTCTACACCCACCACCACACACACCCCCACCACCCCCGTCCCCCTCTGATCATGCAGGGCTATGCCCAAGGGATCACACTCTCATGTCTCTTTGGTAGTACACTTCTGCAATTATAATTTCATTGTTAACGCAAGATCATAAGCAGTGTAATGTTAAAGAAAGCACAATGTTAACATCGTTGTTACATAATTAATCACTTGTGCGAGCATAACGCAGTCGCAATTTTACTTTTAGAATACATTTGTCATTCATTAATTCATTTTAAGTATCTACCAATAGTTATACAACTACCCTCGTGTTACATAATTAATTGTCAATATTTTAATGGAGCAACTTCGAATACTGATTGCCTTTAAGGTAGCTGTCCAACCTGTGTTCATACATCCTCTCACATTCCTTAATCAATTTCTGAAGTTTCCAAATTAAGTATGTCACATATATCACCATGACACCCGAAACGACTATCAGGACATGGGAGATATTTCTAAACCAGGGCGTATCATCACGTTTGACCCCCCAGTTCCATAAGTCCTTCCACCAGGTAGAATCATTTATCTCATCAATCTGAACTTCTATCATCTTCCACTGTTGTTCCAGATTGTAGTACACTACAGCAATGGTTTCTCGTTGCTGCCTCTCTTGACCCAAACGTATGGGCAATGGCTGAATAGTATATTTATGTTCCCGAAGGTAATTTATCAAGTCGTCCTTAATACTTTCTGTAACAATTATCGTTTCTGTCTTTCTTTTATGTATGCCGACCAACTCCATCTTCTCTACTCCAGTTGGTATTTGTGGGTTGACAAGCGACGTACTTTTGCTCACCAGACAAATCCGGTTATGTCCATACTGGTACTTCTTCATTGTGGTGGTTAAGCAATATCTCCCCTTTGCCTTATAGGCCACATGGGTTAACCTGATAATGCCTTCCTCGTTTCCATGGTGCAATTTACAGTGGTATTAAATCCACATTTTGATTCTGCTGTTTTAGATGTATGTATGTATATATATATATATATATATATATATATATATATATAGAGTGAGGACATATGACCATCTGGTTTTCCAGACGACACTTAGACAAAGTTGTCCCAATTATCTCCTTTCCAATTTTCACAACATAGGTCAATATATCATAGTATTTTCTGTAATCCTCTCCTCGCTGCATCTACTATTCTCTGCAGTAATAGGACAGATGGAAAAGGTTTGCCATCTGCTGACACAAAACCTCTCGCTTCCCACAGAGGTAGGTACTCGGTCAAACAGTTACACACGTACATACTGTCAGAATTTATATCAACCAGTGGGGGAAACATGTGGTTGTGTCAGCACAAAGTGACTGCAGCTCGTTCGGCACACTGCACACTTAAACTCGCCAGTAACTGTAAGGCAATGTCTTTAATAGGTTTTCCATTATGATCCTGTATTTGTAATCCGCACTTTGCCTGCCTAATCCCATCCTCCACTGCAGATGAACCGTCAACAAAAATTTGAGTGCTGGTTTGATTTCTGTTTTCTTCCGTTGGACACTCCCGCCCCGCACTGATTTTGACACAAAATGTCCCGTGACGGCCTTTTCTGTCAAAACCTGACACTCATGGGGTTCAGCCTGGTAGATTAAATTGTATGCCAAGCATGTCAAAGTATTTTCCTTTTTTACTGAAATATATCTACCTTGCAAGAGCAAGGCCCACCGAGCAATGTGATTCTGACTAACATTACCGTCCTTCAGTCATCCATCCAGTAACAACTGGAAGGGTGTGTGTTCAGTTCGGATAGTAACGGGGCTGAGGCTGACAATATAACATTACCGTCCTTCAACCATCCATCCAGTAACAACTGGAAGGGTGTGTGTTCAGTTAGGATAGTAACAGGGCTGAGGCTGACAATATAACATTACCGTCCTTCAACCATCCATCCAGTAACAACTGGAAGGGTGTGTGTTCAGTTAGGATAGTAACAGGGCTGAGGCTGACAATATAACATTACCGTCCTTCAACCGTCCATCCAGTAACAACTGGAAGGGTGTGTGTTCAGTTAGGATAGTAACGGGGCTGAGGCTGACAATATAACATTACCGTCCTTCAGCCGTCCATCCAGTAACAACTGGAAGGGTGTGTGTTCAGTTAGGATAGTAACGGGGCTGAGGCTGACAATATAACATTACCATCCTTCAACCGTCCATCCAGTAACAACTGGAAGGGTGTGTGTTCAGTTAGGATAGTAACGGGGCTGAGGCTGACAATATAACATTACCGTCCTTCAGCCGTCCATCCAGTAACAACTGGAAGGGTGTGTGTTCAGTTAGGATAGTAACAGGGCTGAGGCTGACAATATAACATTACCGTCCTTCAGTCATCCATCCAGTAACAACTGGAAGGGTGTGTGTTCAGTTAGGATAGTAACGGGGCTGAGGCTGACAATATAACATTACCGTCCTTCAACCGTCCATCCAGTAACAACTGGAAGTGTGTGTGTTCAGTTAGGATAGTAACAGGGCTGAGGCTGACAATATAACATTACCGTCCTTCAACCGTCCATCCAGTAACAACTGGAAGGGTGTGTGTTCAGTTAGGATAGTAACGGGGCTGAGGCTGACAATATAACATTACCGTCCTTCAACCGTCCATCCAGTAACAACTGGAAGGGTGTGTGATCAGTTAGGATAGTAACAGGGCTCAGGCTGACAATATAACATTACTGTCCTTCAGTCATCCATCCAGTAACAACTGGAAGGGTGTGTGTTCAGTTAGGATAGTAACAGGGCTGAGGCTGACAATATAACATTACTGTCCTTCAGTCATCCATCCAGTAACAACTGGAAGGGTGTGTGTTCAGTTAGGATAGTAACGGGGCTGAGGCTGACAATATAACATTACCGTCCTTCAACCGTCCATCCAGTAACAACTGGAAGGGTGTGTGTTCAGTTATGATAGTAACAGGGCTGAGGCTGACAATATAACATTACCATCCTTCAACCGTCCATCCAGTAACAACTGGAAGGGTGTGTGTTCAGTTAGGATAGTAACAGGGCTGAGGCTGACAATATAACATTACTGTCCTTCAGTCATCCATCCAGTAACAACTGGAAGGGGGTGTGTTCAGTTAGGATAGTAACGGGGCTGAGGCTGACAATATAACATTACCGTCCTTCAACCGTCCATCCAGTAACAACTGGAAGGGTGTGTGTTCAGTTAGGATAGTAACGGGGCTGAGGCTGACAATATAACATTACTGTCCTTCAGTCATCCATCCAGTAACAACTGGAAGGGTGTGTGTTCAGTTAGGATAGTAACGGGGCTGAGGCTGACAATATAACATTACCGTCCTTCAACCGTCCATCCAGTAACAACTGGAAGGGTGTGTGTTCAGTTAGGATAGTAACGGGGCTGAGGCTGACAATATAACATTACCGTCCTTCAACCGTCCATCCAGTAACAACTGGAAGGGTGTGTGTTCAGTTAGGATAGTAACGGGGCTGAGGCTGACAATATAACATTACCGTCCTTCAACCGTCCATCCAGTAACAACTGGAAGGGTGTCTGTTCAGTTAGGATAGTAACAAGGCTGAGGCTGACAATATAACATTACTGTCCTTCAACCGCCCATCCAGTAACAACTGGAAGGGTGTCTGTTCAGTTCGGATAGTAACAAGGCTGAGGCTGACAATATAACATTACCGTCCTTCAACCGTCCATACAGTAACAACTGGAAGGGTGTGTGTTCAGTTAGGATAGTAACAGGGCTGAGGCTGACAATATAACATTACCGACCTTCAGTCATCCATCCAGTAACAACTGGAAGGGTGTGTGTTCAGTTAGGATAGTAACGGGGCTGAGGCTGACAACATAACATTACCGTCCTTCAACCGTCCATCCAGTAACAACTGGAAGGGTGTGTGTTCAGTTAGGATAGTAACAGGGCTGAGGCTGACAATATAACATTACCGTCCTTCAACCGTCCATCCAGTAACAACTGGAAGGGTGTGTGTTCAGTTAGGATAGTAACGGGGCTGAGGCTGACAATATAACATTACCGTCCTTCAGTCATCCATCCACTAACAACTGGAAGGGTGTGTGTTCAGTTAGGATAGTAACAAGGCTGAGGCTGATAATCTAACATTACCGTCCTTCAACCGTCCATCCACTAACAACTGGAAGGGTGTGTGTTCAGTTAGGATAGTAACAAGGCTGAGGCTGACAATATAACATTACCGTCCTTCAGTCATCCATCCAGTAACAGCTGGAAGGGTGTGTGTTCAGTTAGGATAGTAACGGTGCTGAGGCTGACAATATAACATTACCGTCCTTCAGCCATCCATCCAGTAACAACTGGAAGGGTGTGTGTTCAGTTAGGATAGTAACGGGGCTGTGGCTGACAATATAACATTACCGTCCTTCAGTCATCCATCCAGTAACAACTGGAAGGGTGTGTGTTCAGTTAGGATAGTAACAGGGCTGAGGCTGACAATATAACATTACCGTCCTTCAGTCATCCATCCAGTAACAACTGGAAGGGTGTGTGTTCAGTTAGGATAGTAACGGGGCTGAGGCTGACAATATAACATTACCGTCCTTCAGTCATCCATCCAGTAACAACTGGAAAGGTGTGTGTTCAGTTAGGATAGTAACCGGGCTGAGGCTGACAATATAACATTACCGTCCTTCAACCGTCCATCCAGTAACATCTGGAAGGGTGTGTGTTCAGTTAGGATAGTAACAAGGCTGAGGCTGACAATATAACATTACCGTCCTTCAGTCATCCATCCAGTCACAACTGGAAGTGTGTGTGTTCAGTTGGGATAGTAACGGGGCTGAGGCTGACAATATAACATTACCGTCCTTCAGTCATCCATCCAGTAACAACTGGAAGGGTGTGTGTTCAGTTAGGATAGTAACGGGGCTGAGGCTGACAATATAACATTACCGTCCTTCAGTCATCCATCCAGTAACAACTGGAAGGGTGTGTGTTCAGTTAGGATAGTAACGGGGCTGAGGCTGACAATATAACATTACCGTCCTTCAACCGTCCATACAGTAACAACTGGAAGGGTGTGTGTTCAGTTAGGATAGTAACAGGGCTGAGGCTGACAATATAACATTACCGTCCTTCAACCGTCCATCCAGTAACAACTGGAAGGGTGTGTGTTCAGTTAGGATAGTAACGGGGCTGAGGCTGACAATATAACATTACCGTCCTTCAGTCATCCATCCACTAACAACTGGAAGGGTGTGTGTTCAGTTAGGATAGTAACAAGGCTGAGGCTGACAATCTAACATTACCGTCCTTCAACCATCCATCCACTAACAACTGGAAGGATGTGTGTTCAGTTAGGATAGTAACAAGGCTGAGGCTGACAATATAACATTACCGTCCTTCAGTCATCCATCCAGTAACAGCTGGAAGGGTGTGTGTTCAGTTAGGATAGTAACGGGGCTGAGGCTGACAATATAACATTACCGTCCTTCAGCCATCCATCCAGTAACAACTGGAAGGGTGTGTGTTCAGTTAGGATAGTAACGGGGCTGTGGCTGACAATATAACATTACCGTCCTTCAGTCATCCATCCAGTAACAACTGGAAGGGTGTGTGTTCAGTTAGGATAGTAACAGGGCTGAGGCTGACAATATAACATTACCGTCCTTCAGTCATCCATCCAGTAACAACTGGAAGGGTGTGTGTTCAGTTAGGATAGTAACGGGGCTGAGGCTGACAATATAACATTACCGTCCTTCAGTCATCCATCCAGTAACAACTGGAAGGGTGTGTGTTCAGTTAGGATAGTAACCGGGCTGAGGCTGACAATATAACATTACCGTCCTTCAACCGTCCATCCAGTAACATCTGGAAGGGTGTGTGTTCAGTTAGGATAGTAACAAGGCTGAGGCTGACAATATAACATTACCGTCCTTCAGTCATCCATCCTGTCACAACTGGAAGTGTGTGTGTTCAGTTGGGATAGTAACGGGGCTGAGGCTGACAATATAACATTACCGTCCTTCAGTCATCCATCCAGTAACAACTGGAAGGGTGTGTGTTCAGTTAGGATAGTAACGGGGCTGAGGCTGACAATATAACATTACCGTCCTTCAGTCATCCATCCAGTAACAACTGGAAGGGTGTGTGTTCAGTTAGGATAGTAACGGGGCTGAGGCTGACAATATAACATTACCGTCCTTCAACCGTCCATCCAGTAACAACTGGAAGGGTGTGTGTTCAGTTGGGATAGTAACGTGGCTGAGGCTGACAATATAACATTACCGTCCTTCAGTCATCCATCCAGTAACAACTGGAAGGGTGTGTGTTCAGTTCGGATAGTAACGGGGCTGAGGCTGACAATACAACATTACCGTCCTTCAGTCATCCATCCAGTAACAACTGGAAGGGTGTGTGTTCAGTTAGGATAGTAACGGGGCTGAGGCTGACAATATAACATTACCGTCCTTCAACCGTCCATCCAGTAACAACTGGAAGGGTGTGTGTTCAGTTAGGATAGTAACGTGGCTGAGGCTGACAATATAACATTACCGTCCTTCAGTCATCCATCCAGTAACAACTGGAAGGGTGTGTGTTCAGTTAGGATAGTAACGGGGCTGTGGCTGACAATATAACATTACCGTCCTTCAGTCATCCATCCAGTAACAACTGGAAGGGTGTGTGTTCAGTTAGGATAGTAACAGGGCTGAGGCTGACAATATAACATTACCGTCCTTCAGTCATCCATCCAGTAACAACTGGAAGGGTGTGTGTTCAGTTAGGATAGTAACGGGGCTGAGGCTGACAATATAACATTACCGTCCTTCAGTCATCCATCCAGTAACAACTGGAAGGGTGTGTGTTCAGTTAGGATAGTAACCGGGCTGAGGCTGACAATATAACATTACCGTCCTTCAACCGTCCATCCAGTAACATCTGGAAGGGTGTGTGTTCAGTTAGGATAGTAACAAGGCTGAGGCTGACAATATAACATTACCTTCCTTCAGTCATCCATCCAGTAACAACTGGAAGGGTGTGTGTTCAGTTAGGATAGTAACAAGGCTGAGGCTGACAATATAACATTACCGTCCTTCAGTCATCCATCCAGTCACAACTGGAAGTGTGTGTGTTCAGTTGGGATAGTAACGGGGCTGAGGCTGACAATATAACATTACCGTCCTTCAGTCATCCATCCAGTAACAACTGGAAGGGTGTGTGTTCAGTTAGGATAGTAACGGAGCTGAGGCTGGCAATATAACATTACCGTCCTTCAGTCATCCATCCAGTAACAACTGGAAGGGTGTGTGTTCAGTTAGGATAGTAACGGGGCTGAGGCTGACAATATAACATTACCGTCCTTCAACCGTCCATCCAGTAACAACTGGAAGGGTGTGTGTTCAGTTGTGATAGTAACGTGGCTGAGGCTGACAATATAACATTACCGTCCTTCAGTCATCCATCCAGTAACAACTGGAAGGGTGTGTGTTCAGTTAGGATAGTAACGGTGCTGAGGCTGACAATACAACATTACCGTCCTTCAGTCATCCATCCAGTAACAACTGGAAGGGTGTGTGTTCAGTTAGGATAGTAACGGGGCTGAGGCTGACAATATAACATTACCGTCCTTCAACCGTCCATCCAGTAACAACTGGAAGGGTGTGTGTTCAGTTAGGATAGTAACGTGGCTGAGGCTGACAATATAACATTACCGTCCTTCAGTCATCCATCCAGTAACAACTGGAAGGGTGTGTGTTCAGTGAGGATAGTAACGGGGCTGAGGCTGACAGTATAACATTACCGTCCTTCAGTCATCCATCCAGTAACAACTGGAAGGGTGTGTATTCAGTTAGGATAGTAACAAGGCTGAGGCTGACAATATAACATTACCGTCCTTCAACCGTCCATCCAGTAACAACTGGAAGGGTGTGTGTTCAGTTAGGATAGTAACGGGGCTGAGGCTGACAATATAAGTAACATTTTGAATCACCCAGAAGACGGACAGCAAATCTTTTTCACACATTGTCAAGACCCTTTCTACTGACTTTAACAATTGAGATGCGTATTCCACTCGGCAGAATCGGCCAGGTTTCTTCTGAAGGAATACCGCTGATAAGGTGGTATCTGTGGTAGCGACATCGAGGGCAAAGGGTAGGGGTGGGTCCGGCACCTGTAACACCGGATTTATGGCCAACCACTGGTGGAATGTTGACGGATTATCATGTAATCCCTGGGGGAGACACATCCAGGTGTACAGTTGTCCGGGAATGTAAACACAAATTTATATTGACACTCTCGTGCCAGCGAGAGTCTGGAAAAACTCCATCTGCCATTTCTCCGCCCTAGTCTCCAACCGATCCAGATCCTGCTGTATCCTCTGACAATCCTCATCATTATCCGCAACTCCACCAAGCTTTGTGTTTTGAACAAACTTACTTATCAGACCAGCTACATTTTCCTCCAAATCGTATATATATACTACTAACAGCAAAGGTCCCAGCACTAATCCCTGCGGAACACCACTTTTCACAGCCCTCCATTCAGAAAAGCGCCCTTCCACTGATACCCTCTGTCTTCTATGACCGAGCCACTTCTGTATCCATCTTGCCAGCTCACCTCTGCTTCCGTGTGACTTCACCTTTTGCACCAGTCTGCCATGAGGGACCTTGTCAAAGGCTTTACAGAAGTCTGTATGGACAACATCCACTGCCCTTCCTTTATCAATCATCTTCGCCACTTCCTCAAAAAACTCATTCAAGTTAGTGAGACACGACCTCCCCCTCACAAAACCATGCTGCCTCTCGCTACTAATAAGTTCATTTGTTTCCAAATGGAAGTAAATACTGCCCCGAAGAATCCTCTCTAATAATTTCCCTACCACTGACCAAAGGCTCACCGGCCTGTAATTTCCTGGATTATCCTTGCTATCCTTCTTAAACAAAGGAACAACATTTGCTATTCTCCAGTCCTCTGGGACATCACCTATAGCCAATGAGGATGCAAAGATTTCTGTCAAGGCCCCAGCTATTTCTTCCCTTGCCTCCCTCAGTATTCTGCATTAGATCCCATCAGGCCCTGGGGACCTATTTACCTTAATGCTTTGCAAGACGCCCGACACCTCCTCCTCTGTTCCCACGAACTTCAGAACTCTGTGGAGAATCAGAGTGTAGCTCCTCGGAGAGAATCACTACCCTGTCTTTACATGGCTCATGATTCACCCCCAAGGAATTCAAACCCCACCATCCATCGCCAACCAACCAGGATATTTCCAGAATATTTCCTGGATGCCTTCCACCCGGACAGGCTGCCGGCGATTGCCTGCAAAGATTCCGGTTGCCATAGGACAACTTCACTTTCCCACCACGGATTCCCCATTCTCCACCATTGCCCCCATCTGAGATGCCCCATCACAGCATCCGCTTGGTCACCATCCTGCAATAAAAACCTTTTCATGAACATCTTTATCCAACAACACATCCAATTATGCAAACACAACGCAACTATTCACCCTTGTAGATTCCCTTAGTGACTGTCTTGTGGGTTCCCTCGACTTTGCTAGGGATCCTACACAGTGTTTCCCCAGTGTCTGCAGCATGGTTGATGGAAGGCTGCTGACTTTCACTGGGGAGACTGCATATGGCCTTGCAGGACGTCCTCGAGCAGCTCTGGGCTTTGAGGGTTCGGATTCGGACTGCACGACCTCGACATGGGCAGCAGCAGCCTGGGCTAGCTGATGGGTAACAGCATGGACACTGGTGGAGTGACAGTGAAGGGAGAACAAATACTGTCATCCTGAGAGAGGACAGCAGGTTCATGCTCCACGGAGACACTGTCACTGCCACGGGGCGACACCTCAGGAATCCTAGTAATCTACTGGATCACAGATTGCTGGACTGTTGTGAGAGCCTGCAAAATCCTTTGAACACTGAGATCCACAGCCATGATGGCAGCAGTCTGATCCTACATGGCAGCAAGCAATCTGAGTTTGAGTTTCCACTACAGCACTGAGACGTTGGGTGTCTGCCATCTTTGCTGCAGTGGAAGCTGAGACAATGGTCACCAACAATTGTATCACAGCTGGGTCCGCTAGTGCTGTCAGGGAGTTAGTGACCACTTCGACAGGGGAAAGAATGTCCTTCAAACTCTGTGCAATGTCGTGTGCCATGTTGGAGTCGGACTCCTCCATGTTCTTTGACAGTGATAACAGACTGTCTGAGAGGCCTGTCAATGGACAAAGTATCTCACTGTACATGTCGATCAGCATTCTCCTGTCTGCTGTTCCAGCAATGTTTACATCTGAGTCCTGTGTATTATAACTCGTTTGTGACCTCGCCCTCCGGTGATCTGACACATGAGCTATCCTTTCCCCCTGGCCTGGCTGCAGCTCACTCGTGCTCGGTGACTAACCACATGCAGATTCCGACTCTATACCACCCTCTAAGATACACACAGCGAAAGAATTTGAGCTGGTGACTTTGAGTTTCAGACCAAGTGATGGGACTTCACCAGCAGTCCTGTGCTGCTTCTCTATCTCTGTCACTTGGAGCTGCTGTGACTGGGAAGCTGGAAGTTTTGGGTTATCATTGGGAAGTATAAAATCAGAAGGGGAGGGTTGTGGTGAGGGATTGGGGGTGGGATGGAAAGCAGGAGGTCCATGGTCCCACCATCTGCAGCTTGTACATCATCCCAGACAATAGGATGAGGGGGAGGTGGGAGTTAAGAAGGAACGTCAGGCAGCAACATAACATCATCCTGAATGCTCTCGGTGATGCCGGATGCCACGGGCTCTGACACAGCCGGTCCTATGATGTGGAGAATCATCTCCTCCCTCAGGCTCAGGGGATGAAGGTATGCCTGGTCCCCACCGGATCACTGCTGCTCCCTCTGGTTATGAGCCACCTTGTCCTGTAAGAGAGAGGGCAGAATGTCACTGATTGTGTTGCACTGTGTTTGGGTGATGTGCCTGCCATAGCTGAAGAGCTGGAGGCATGTGGAGGCAGGGAGAGGTGGATGTGAGGCTGGTATCAGTGGAAGGTGTGTGAGGGTGAGATGGAGTATGTGAATGTTAGGTGTGGGTCCTGAGTGTTAGGGACAGCTGATGGGTGAGTGATGGGGGTGTGGTTCATTGAGCAGTGTGAGAGGTTACTGGTGTTGACGGCAGGAGATGTCATGTGGAGATGAATTCACTGACATTGACCACCCGTGTGAGTTCATTTAACTTCTTCTGGCTCTTCTGCCAGGTCCTCGGGGCCAGACTTCTTGCACTGACCTCCCTGGCCACCTGCTCCTATTCACTTCGAAGTGCATTTCTTGAGGGTCTGCACCCCACCCCATGGGAACATGGCCTGTCTGCTCCTGTCACCCTCCATGACTAAGGCCTCCAGCACCACATCCGTGAACCGCAGAACCCTCTCTCTGTCCTAGTACTCCATTTACCTTGTCTCTAATTGCGGCATTTCACAGTCAGCAGCAGCCTCCTGTGATTCAGTGCAACTTCCCTTTAAGAGGAACAGACTGTCTTTAAGAGCTGAATCCTGGATGAAACACGAGCCAGCCTCACACAACCTTAGGGCCCAGCAGACAGACAGCACCGCGTGTCACCCTAGGCGGTACATAGAATTCGTGGAAATGAGAAGGCAGCAGGAAGTTTGTGTGTCACCTGCCTGAACATGAATAGGCAAGGGCAGATCACGAATTACAATCCTTACACCCGAAAAGCGAAGCAACCCCGATTTTCTCGCTATATCAATCTTCCTTTCATGTCGTCACTCGCTCTCTACACTCTCTGTCTATTTCTCATAGAATCAGAGACTGATGCAGTACAAAAGGAGGCTATTCGGCCCATTGTTTCAGTGCTGTCTCTTAGAATGAGCTACTTAATGAATTCCACCACCAACACCGCACCTCCCCCCCCAACTTTCTGCAGTCTCCTTTCTTTCCTATTCAAGTATTTGCTGAATTCTCTTTTGAAAGATATTATTGAATCTGCTTCCACCATGTTTTCAGGCAGTGAATCCCACATCCCAACAACTCGCTGTGTAAGAAAATTCTCCTCACTTCACCTCTGGTTCTTTGCCAATTACCTTCAATCTATGTCTTCTTAATACTGAACTTCCTGACACTGGAAACAGTTTCACATTAATTACCCTATCAAAACCCTTAATGATTTTGAATTCTATATTAAATCACCCCTTACCCTTCATTGCTCAAAGGAGAACAATCCCAGCTTTTCCAATCTCTCCACATAACTGAATTCCCTGATCCCTGGTACCATTCTAATAAATCACCTCAGTCTCTTCACTAAGTCCTTGACATCCTTATCAAAGTGTGGTGACCAGAATTGGACATAATTCTCCAGCTGGGACCTAACCAATGATGTCCAAACATCAGCATTTCCTCATGAGTTTTATTACTCTGTGCCTCTCTCTCTGACACCAAGGACACTACATGTTACCATCAAAGATCTGTGTGTGCACGCCGCAGGTCTCTCTAATCCTGCACCCGCTTTATAATGGTACCATTTATTTTATATTGTTTCACCTCATATTTCCTACCCATGTCTCACTTCACACTTCACTGTGTTAAATTACATCTGCCATGTTCCTGTCCATTTCACCAGTCAGTCTCTGTCCTCCTGAAGTTTGTTACTATCCTTCTCACTGTTTATTAACATTTCTGAGTTTCCACCCATCACAAAACCTTGACATTATCCCCTCTGTACACAAGCCCATCGTATTAACATACTGCAACAGTGATCCCAACAGTGACCCTCGGGATAATAAAAGCAAAATACTGAGGATGATGGAAATCTGAAATAAGTACAAGGTATGCTGGAAATACACAGCAGGTCTGACAGCATCTGTGGAGAGAGAAGTAGAGTTAATGTTTCAGGTCAGTGACCCTTCTTCAGAACAGGGGAACGCCACTGTGTTCTTCCCTCCAGACTGAACAATAAATATTCTCCACTACTCTCTGCTTTCTGCTTCGCATCTCGATCAGATCTGCTTTTACATTTCCCTGCTCTAAGTTGAACCATCCCAGCTACATAACTGTAATCCCTCATCCCTGGAAAAATTCCAGTAAAACTCTTTTATCCCCTCTCCAATGGGCACATGTCCTTCCTAAAATGTGGTTCCCTGTATTGGACACAATGCTCCAGGTGGAGCCGATCTAGTCTTTTCTATTGGTGTAACATAACATCCTGACTATTCGACTCTGTGTCTCTATTAATAAAACCTAGGAATCTATTTTCTTTGTTAACTGTTTGTTAACCTGTCCAGCTCACTTCAAAGATTGCACACAAACACCCCAGGTCTCTCTGTTATTCTCACCACCTTTAAAGTTGTGTTATCTCTCCTCATTCATCCACCTGCAGTTCGCTATCACCTTCTCAAAGGCTATTAGGGGTGGGTGATAACTGCTGGCCCAGCCAGCGACACCCACAACCCATGAATAAACAATATTATAAAATCTTTCCACAATGTATCACTTCACACATCTGCCAGGCCAATTAAATATTAGGAAAACTAAAGCCAGTGTTTTCAAACCCCACATCAAACATTTCTTAGCTACAAACTCCATCCCTCTCCTTGGCAACTGTCTGAGACTAAAGCAAAGTGTTTGCAACCTGGTGTCATAGTTGCTCCTGCGATGAGCTTCCTACCAAATATTCACACTATCAATAAAACTGCCTATTTCCACCCCCTTAACAGAGGACGACTTCATCCCTGTCTCAGCTCCTCTGCTGATGAAACACTCCCCCTTGCCTGTGTTACCTGTAGACTTGAGTATTCCAACACACTCCTGGCTGGTCTCCCACATTCTACCCGCCATAAATTTGAGGTGATGGAAAACACTACTGCCCATGTCCTAACTCACACAAAGTCCTGTTCACCCATCACCCCCTGAACTCACTGACCAACATTGGATCCTGGTCAGCAACACATCAATTTAAAAACTCTCAGCCTTCTTTTCAAATGCTTCAACAGAGTTGCTTGCTCGGCCTTTACAGAGGGCAGTTAAGAGTCAATAACATTGCTGTGAGTCGAGAGTCATATGTGGGCTAGACCAGGAAAGGACGGCAGATTCCTTTCCCTAAAGGACATTAGTGAATCAGATGGTGTTTAACAAAAAACGATTATAGTTTCATGGCTCCATGACTGAGACTAGCTTTCTATTCCAGATTTTAACAAACTCCTGGCTTGTCTCACACATTCTACTCTCTGTAAACTTGAGGTCATCCAAACTCTGCTGCTCTTGTGTAAACTCACACCAAGTCCCGTTCCCCGATCACTGACATACATCTGCTGCCAGTTAAGCAATGTCTTGATTTTAAAATACTCAACCGTGTTTGCAACTCCCTCGATGTCCTCAAACCTCCTTATCTATGTAATATTCACCAGCCCCACTACCCTCCAAGACATCTGCACTCCTCCAATCCTGGTCTCTTGTGCATGCTTGATTTTCATCATTGCTCCACTGCCAGCCAGGTCCTCAGCTGCCTAGACCCAAAGCTCTGGAATTCCCTAACTACACCTCTTTTATTTTATTCGTGTGTGGGATATGTGCATCGCTGGCAAGGCCAGCATTTGTTCCCATCCCTAATTGCCCTTGACAAATGAGTGACTTGCTGGGACATTTCACCAGGCAGTTAAGGGTTAACCACATTATTGAGGGTCTGGAGTCACATGGAGGCCAGATCACGTAAGGACAGCAGATTTCCTTCCCGAAAGGACATTAGTAAATCAGATCGGTTTTTACAACAATCGATGATAGATTAATGGCACCATTACTGAGACTAAATTTCATTTCCAGACATTTATTAATGAATTGAAATTATTAATTGATTGAATTTTAATTCCCACCAACTGCCATGTGGGAATTGAACCCATGACAATAGCCTGAACCTCTGGTTTTCTAGTTCAGTGACATTACCGCTATACCACTGTCACTGCCTCTTTGCCTCACTTTCCTCCCTTAAGACACTATTAATACAGGACTCCTTTCAGTGTGTTATCCCATAGTGTCAACAACAGCATAATCCCGGCGCTATCAAGGATCAGCAGCCCCAGCAGCCCCAGAATCTGAGAACAATAGATTGGAATGTTACAACAATGGGTCAGAATCTGAGAACAATAGATTGGAATGTTACGACACTGGGTCAGAACATAAGAAAAATAGCTTGGGATGTTACAACCATGGGAAGCAGGAGTTTCTCCTATTGGCTTGGCCTAGTTACTGCAGATTATTTTTGGCTAACATTAGATGATCGGATCTATTATGCACTGAAGATGATTCAAACGATTTATTATCCCATCCTCGCTATTATTGGTGTCCCTGGTGAGTCTCTGTATCCAACGTTTAGAATTATAAACATATTTTACAGATTTAATGTTCTTGTCATGTCAATCTTGGGAAGTCTGAAGCCATTGTCTTCAGTCACTGCCACAAACTCCATTCCCTATCCACTGTCTGCATTCCTCTCGCTGCCCAATGTCTGGGGCTGAAACAGACTGTTTGCGACCTCTGCATCCAGTTGACACTGAGCTGAGTTCATCTCCATATTCTCTCCATCACCAACCCTGCCTATCACCACCTCTGTAAATTGTCCCGTCTCCACCTCTGCCTCAGCCCATCTACTGCATAAACCCTCATCTGTGCCTTTGTTAAATCCACACTTGACTATTACAATTCTATCCTGGTCACCTTCAATTCTATCCTGGTCACCCTCCCAGTTATTAACCTCCATAAACCACAGCCCATCCAGAAATCTGCTGCCTGTGTTCTAACTCACACCAAATCCCGATCACCCATCACCCCTGTGCTCACTGATCTACATTGTCTCCCGGTCTGGCAACACCTTAATTTTAATATTCTCATTCTTGTCTTTGGATCTCTCCATGGCCTCACCACTCCAATTAGCCCTATTCCCCTTTCGATTTCACATATTCTTGTAAATCTTATGCCTTTGAAACTTTTTAAAATTCCCTTTTGAAAGTGAATTTCTTTCCCCTCCC
The DNA here is from genome assembly GCF_036365525.1 of Heterodontus francisci. Lineage (NCBI taxonomy): Eukaryota > Metazoa > Chordata > Chondrichthyes > Heterodontiformes > Heterodontidae > Heterodontus > Heterodontus francisci. The sequence goes on from NW_027140852.1 coordinate 3,053,514, forward strand.
TAGCACCTCCGGCTGTGATTTTTACACTAAGGTGCCACTGGTGCCAATGTAACAAAAACCTGGATCTATAAAAACGATGTGAATGGAACAGCCAACCACTTCTAGTGTGGCCAGCACAGTCCCCCATTCTGTGTAGGGATCTAGCCTGGGTGCACTGTGCATTTGCTGTTAGTCTGAGGAGGGGTTTGGAGTAACATCAATGTCCCTTTCTCGCAGCTAATATGTACATCTTTGAAACTTGGTCCGTGCGTGTCCACTGATCGCGTGTGTTAGTCACTCACAACTGAGCATACATTGAGCAGCACCAGGAATCCCCTCTAGTATTTTTAAAAGGACCAGGCTTCCTGGTCCTGAATATTGAGGGATATTTGACATTCAAGAAGAATAGGAAGCTAGGTAAATGTGGAGGGGTGACACTGTTAATCAAGGATGGTGTTGGGGCATTAGTTCGAGATGACCTTGGTTCAGGGGATCAAAATGTAGAATCGATTTGGGTGGAGGTGAGGAATGCCAGGAGAAAGAAGTCCCTAGCAGGAGTGGTCTACAGACCTCCTAACAGTAATCACAATGTAGGACATCGTATACAAGAAGAAACATTGTTTACTTGTGATAGACGTACGGCAATAATCATGGGTGATTTTAATCTACATATAAACTGGAAAAATCAGATTGGGAACAGTAGCCCGGATGAAGAGTTCATAGAATGATTTCGAGGTAGTTTCTTGGAGCAGCACGTTCTGGAAACAACCAGAGATAAGGTTATATTAGACTTCGTATAATGTAATGTGACAGGATTAATTAATGACCTCAGAGTAAAGGCACCTCTAGGTAGCAGCGACCACATTATGACTGAATTTCACATCCAGTTTGAAAGAGAGAAGAGTGGATCTAAGATCAGTATTTTAAACGTGAATAAGGGAAACTATTTGGGCATGAAAGTTGAGCTCGTTGAAGTGAACTGGGTTACTCGTCTTGGAGATAGATCAATAGAGAAGCAGTGGCAGACATTTAAGGGGATATTTCAGGAATACTCCATAATTAGTATATTCCTACTGTAAGGTGGAGGACCCACCAGCAGTTTAGTAAGAAATTACGGAAAACATCACACTTAAGGAAAAGGCAGATAATTGTGCAAAGATGAGTGGCAGTTCAGATGATTGGTCAGAATATAAAGAACAGCAGACAATGGCTAACGGGTTAATCAGGAGAAAGACATTCGAGTATGATAGGAAGCTAGCTAGAAATGTAAAAATGGATTGCAAGAGTTTCTCGGCGTATTTAAAAAGGAGAAGATTAAGTAAAAAGAGCGTTGGTCCTCTGGACAGTGAGAATGTGGAGTTAATAGTGGATAAAAAGGGAACAGCAGATGCAATGAACAAATATTTTGTTTCTGTCTTCACTATAGAGGATACAAGAAACATTCCAGTCGGAGCTGTAAATCAGGAGGTGGAAGGAAGAGAGAAACTTGGTGAAAATACAATTGCCAGGGAAGCTTTACTGAGCAAACTTATGGAGTTGCTGTCTGAAAAGTCCCCGGGTCCTGATGTGCTTCATCCTAGTGTCTTAAAAGAGGTGGCTAATGAGGTAGTAGTCATGTTGTTGTTAATTTTTCAAAGTTCACTAATTTTGGAAAGGTTCGATCAGACTGGAAAGTAATAAATATAACCCCTCTATTCAAGACGAGGGGGATGCAGAAAGCAGGTAACTATAGGCCAGTTAGCTTGACATCTGTCGTGGGGAAGATGTTTGAATCGATCATTCAGGAGGCTTTCGCTGGGCACTTAGAAAAACTCAAGGTAATCGCGAATAGATAGCCTTGTTTTGTGAAAGGGAAGTCATCTTTAACCAATTTATTGGAGTTCTTTGAAGGAGTAACATGCGATATGGGTAAAGGGGAGCCCTTTGACATACTGCGCTTGGATTTCCAGAATGCATTAGACAAGGTGCCACATAAAAGGTTATTGTGCAAAGTAGGAGCTCATGGTGTAGTGGGTAACATATTAGCTTGGATCAAAGTTTTATTGGCCGGTTGCCGAAAAGAGGGAGTATGCATGAATGGGTCCTTTTCAGATTGGCAGGATGTGACAAGTTGAGTCCATCATGGGTCTGTGCTGGGGCCTCAACATTTTACAATTTATATGAAAGACTTAGATGAGGGAAGCGATGGCATGTTAGCTAAATTTGCAGATGACTCAAAGATAGGTAGGAAAGTATGTTGTGAAAAGTACATAAGGAGGTTGTAGGCCAATATAGATAGGTTGAGTGAGTGGGGAAAAAAATCTGACAGATGGAGTATAATGTGGGAAAATGTGAAGTTTTTCACTTTGGCAGGAGGACTGCAAAATTCCGAGGTGCTGAGGGATCTAGGTTCTGTAGTGCATGAGTCACAAACAGTTAGTAGGTAGGTACAGCAAGTAACAAAGAAGGCTAATGGAATGCTCTCCTTTATTACAAGAGGAATTGAAAATAAAAGTCAGCATGTGATGCTTCAGTTATACAGGGCATTGGTGAGACCACATCTCGAATACTGTCTGTAGTTTTGGTCTCCTTATTTAATGGAGGATGTGAATTCTTTGGAGGCGGTTCAGATGTGGTTTACTAGATTGATACTAGGAATGAGCAGGTTGTGTTCTGAGTAAAGGTTGGACGGAAGGTCTTGTTTTCACTGGAATTTAGAATGGTGAGGGGAGATTTGACTGAAGTTTATAAGAACCTGAAAGGCCTTGACATGGTGAATGAGGAAAGGATGTTTCCTCTTGTGGGTGAGTCCAGTACTAGGGGGCACTGTTTCGAAATTAGGGGTCGCCGCTTTAGGACAGAGAGGAGGAGAACATTTTTCTCTAGAGGGTTGTGTGACTTTGGAATTCTCTGCCACAGAAGGTGGTGGAGACGGGGTCATTGAATATTTTTAAGGTGGAGATAGATAGATTCTTATCAGGCAATGGAATGAAAGGTTATCAAGGTTAGATGGGAGTGTGGAATTCGAAACACAAACCGATCAGCTATGATCTGATTGAATGGCGGTGCAGATTCGAGGGCCGAATGGCCTACGTCTGCTCCTAGTTAAAATGCGTGTATTTTTTACTCAGCTGACATGTGAGGTGCTTTTGACTTACTTCTGTTATTGTAAAGTTAGTGGAGGTGCTGTGGATGGTTTTCTGGAGGTTGCGTTGTGAGCTTCTGCAGACATTCATGGAGGATAGAGGATTTGCTAACAGAACTCTGGACGAGTTATGGGGACTGTAGTTACATGACCTACAAATGGAGCAGAGGCTAGAGAGGGGAAACTCTGTAAAGTGGGAGGAGGAGGGGGCTCTGCCCTACCCACCCCAGGTTCTCCAAGAGCAAACAGAGCAGTGGTCCTAATATCGAGCCCTGGGGAACACCACTGTATACTCACCTGGAGTCTGACCAACAACCTTTCACCATTTCTCTCTGTTTACTTTTCATTAGCCAATGTTATATCCACAATATCACTGTCCCTTTAATCCATAGGGTTCAGTTTTCCTAACCTGTCTATTGAATGTCATTTGATCAACCACCTTTTGAACGTCCATATATATAACTTCAATCACACCACCCTCATCAGCCCTCTCCATTGTTTCATCAAAGAACTCCATCAAGTTTACCTCACCACCACCTCGCTCCACTCCTCCACTGTTGTTAAATTATCAGACTGCTTATCCGACATCCAGTACTGGATGAGCAGAAATTTCCTCCAATAAAATATTGGGAATACTGAAACCATTGGGCTGGATTCTATTGGGCTCCTGATGTAGGTCTCCATGGAGCCACACATCGGGATTGCTGGGCCTGATCTTTCCAGCTGTACAGAGGCTCGTGGCTCCCTGCCTCCTCCCCCCAACCGCTCGGCAGCGGTACCCTCCTTTAAATATTTCAATAAACTTAATGTATACATTTCAGTCCAATTCCCTGTGATCTTCCTGACAGCCCGGGATCTTCCATGCAGCGGCTGACACTCACACACCTTCATAATAAAAGCAAAATACTGCAGATGCTGGAAATCTGAAATACAATCCAGAAATGCTGGAACCACTCAGCAGGTCTGGCAGCATCTGTGGAAAGAGAGGCAGAGTTAACGTTTCGGGTCAGTGACCCTTCTTCTCACACACCGTCGCTTTCCCGTCCAGGGAAAGCCAACGCCACAGAGGTGGGGAAGGGGGGAAAGTAGGATTTTTAGAGTACTGATGGGGTGGGGGGTGGTGGCTGGTGCTTGTGGTGGGCGTGGTCAACTCTGCATTAATAGTGTAGGGGAAGAAGGGGCAAACTCTACACTTTGGACAGTTGTTGGGTTGCGAGGGTACTCGGCAGTTTAAGTCTTTGGAGGGGATGGTGGGAAGGCAACTATACAATGTAAGTTTTTTGGGGGAAATGGGCAACATTTTATTTGCAGTGCACTGGCGGGGGTATGTGTACGGGGTTAAACTTTGCACTTTTTGTGGCAGGTCTGGTTGCCCTTTATAAATGGCACCATTGTCTGGACAGAGACAGCTGACAACACTACTGTTGTCGCTGAGGCCGTCCCTGTTACGTGATTGGGGGTGGAGTGGGCGGCCCGTTCACTGTATTAAAATGAGACGTCGCCTGCTACATCACAGTGGCACAGCAGACACAGACTGCACATATGGGCCACCAATGTTTCGCACTCCGCTGGGGAGAATAAAATTCAGCCCCTTGTTTTTGCTTCCCGCTCCAATCTCCCTTCCCCAGCTAGCAATTCCTTCCTTCTTCCTAGTAACTGTCTGACATTACTATAGTCTGTTCACAACCTTGGTGTCACATTGGACCACAAAATAGGCTTCTAACCTCATACTGGTGCCATCACCACAATCGCCTATTTCCATCTCTGTAACATCACCTGACTAAATCCCTGCCTCAGCTCATCTGCTGCTGAAACCCTCATTCAAGAAAAGAGGCGCTGCTGGATCTGGTACTTGGGAATGAGGTGGGCCAAGTGGATCAAATACCAGTAGGGAAGCACTTAAAGGACAGTGGTCATTACGTCATAAGGTTCAGGCTGACTACATAAAAGGACAAAGGGTAAGAATAATTAACTAGGGGAAGTCCAACTTCAGCGGGGTAAGAATGCAGCTGGGGAAAATAAATTGGAGTCAACGATTGGCAGGAAAACAATAGCTGAACAATGGGCTACCTTCAAAGAAGAGATAGTTTGGGCTCAGTCAAGGTATATTCCTTCGAAGGGGAAAGGTAGTGTAAACAAATCCAGAGCTCCCTGAATTACAAAAGAGGTGAGTGACGTAGAGATTAAGATGAAGAAGAAAAAGTGTGCTTATGACAGACGCCAGGTAAACAATCCTACTGAGAACCAGGCAGAGCGGAAGCATAAAAGCAAGTAAGAGAAGTAAAATAGAATATGAGAAGAGTCTGGTGGCTAGCATTAAATGGAGTTCCTAAATTTTCTATAGACGTATAAACAGGTAGCAAAAGGAGGAGTTGCACCAATTAGGGACCACACAGAGGATTTGCACATGCATGCAGAGGGCATAGTTGAGGTATTAAATGAATACGTTGCATCTGTCTTTACCAAGTGTAACAAAAGTGATTCTTTTTTGGTAAAAAAAAAATATTTCTAAAGGCATTTATGGTTCAGCTGAATAAATGTTAGACCGTTTTTTTTATTAAAAATTGAACCACCAAGAGGTCACTGAGAGGGAGCTGGACTGGCAACAGAGTTACTGGTTATCACAAGGCTCGGGTTGGAGATGAAGCCGAAACCCTGGTAGCGGGCAGAAAAGTGATACGTTCTCCTTTGATTAGACAAGCCCCGTTGTCGCAGAGAACACCTGGGATGGACAGAAAAACTGACAAGCTTTCTGGTTGTCGGTCAGTGTGTGTGGTGTTACCTTCTAGAAGGAGATAACGTCAAGTCTGAAGAAAAAGTCAAGAAAGCAGAGAAGACCACAACCCAGCTCATTTTCCAGAAATTCCAGAACAGAAATTGTGAAGTCACGGAGTTGAGTCATCTTGTTTCCTGTTTGAAGAAAGCCTGCTAAAAATAATTCTCAATGCCGCCTGAAGAGAACTGTTGTCTGGTAAACTGGATGTGTGTGCTCAGAAGTTAGACTGCATGCTGGTTTGGAACAACATAACTCATCTGCTGTTTCCTTCAAAATGGGCAACTAGTTAACCCAAATGCTTTTTGTTTGTAACAGAGCTCTGATCGAAAAATCTTTTTTTTTTAAGATCTTGTTTTCGGTTAACCAGTGTATATGTCTGTGTTTGAGTTTTAAGGGACTAAGGTAAAAAAAAAAGTAACTTTAAAATTTGGTTCAGGTTGAAAGGGACTTTGAAGTTTGGTTAAGGTGGGAAAGGGAAGTTAAAAATTAATTGTTGGATTTTTAAAAATTTGATCTGTGTGATATTGTTTTACTTCATTTCTAGTTGAGACTTTTTTATTTGATCCTGGGATGTAGGCATCACTGGCTAGGCCAGCATTTATTACCCATCTCTCCATAACCCTTGAGAAGGTGGTGGTGAACTGCCTTCTTGAATCGATGCAGTCCATGGGAGGTAGGTTCACTCACAATTGTGTTAGGAATGGACTTCCAGGATTTTGACCCAGCGACAGTGAAGGAATGGCGATATAGTTCCAAGTCAGAATGGTGTATGACTTGGAGGGGCACTTGCAGGTGGTGATGTTCCCATGCATTTGCTCCCCTTGTCCTAGATGGTAGAGGTCGCGGGTTTGGAAGGTGCTTTCTAAGGTGCCTTGGTGCATTGCTGCAGTGCATCTTGTATACGGTACACACTGCTGCCACTGTGCGTCGGTGGTGGAGGGAGTCAATGTTTGTGGATGGTGTGCCAATCAAATAGGCTGCTTTGTCCTGGATGATGTCGAGCTTCTTGAGTGTTGTTGGAGCTGCAGCCATCCAGGCAAGTGCAGAGTATTCCATCACACTCTTGACTTGTGCCTTATAGATGGTGGATAGGCTTTGGGGAGTCAGGAGGTGAGTTACTCGCTGCAGGATTCCTGGTCTTACACCTGCTTCATTTATGATAAACTGTTAATTGTTTAGTTCAGGAAAGTGTGTTCTATTGTGATGAGAATAGTGTATCTGATGGACTGTTTCAGCAAGTGGGAAAATGAGAAAAAAATGCTGTGACCTGTGGAGAAGCTGGACTGAATTAACAGTGCACACCTCTCGCCTCGGGTCATAACACAAGGAAGAAGGTACAACACAGGCAATGGCGAAAGAGCAGGTAATTAAGAAACAAGAAGGGTTTAAAATTGATAAAGTGGACATATTAGATAGGCTGTCTAGAGGTAAAGTGAATAAAGCACCAGGGCCAATGAGGTGCATCCAAGGATTATGAGGGAAGTGAGGGTGGAAATCGCAGAGGCACTGGCCATAAATTCGCAATCTTCCTTAGACTAGGGGTGATGCTGGAGGACTGGAGAATTGCAAATATTACATCCTTGTTCAAAAATGGGTTTAAAGATAATCCCAAGAACTCCAGGCCAGTCAATTTGACTGCAGTGGTGGGGAAACTTCTAGTAATAATAATTCGGGACAAATTAATAGTCACATGGACAAATTCGGGTTAAGTAAGGAAAACAGCATGGATTCCTGAAGGGCAAATACTATTTAACTAACAGCCTGGAGATTTTGAGAAGGTAACAGAGAGGGTTGATGAGGGCAATGCGATTGATGTGGTGTATTTTATTTACAAAAGGCATTTGATACTGTGCCACATAACAGACTTGTGAGAAAACTTATAGTTCATGAATGAAAAGGGACGGTAACAACATGGATACGGCTTTGGCTGAGTGGCAGGAAAGAAAGAATTGTAGTTTGTGGATGTTTTTGGGGGGCTGGAGGAAAGGATGGAGGTCCCCAGGGGTCAGTGTTGGCACCCTTGATTTTCCTGATATATACTACAAGAGCGACGTATCAATTCATTCCATCTTCGCTGCCTCCGGAGAATCCTTGGCATCGGGTGGCAGGACCATATCTCCAACGTGGAAGTCCTCGAGGTGCCCAATATCCCCAGCATATACACCCTACTGAGTCAGCAGCGCTTGAAATGGCTTGGCCATGTGAGCCACATGGAAGATGGTAGGATCCCCAATGACGCATTGTACAGCGAGCTTGTCACTGGTATCAGACCCACTGGCCATCAGTGTCGCTGCTTTAAAGACATCTGCAAACGCGAAATGAAGTCCTGTGACATTGACCACAAGTTGTGGGAGTCAATTGCCAGTGATCTCTAGTGCTAGCAGATAGCCATAATGGCGAGTCTGAAGAATGGCAAGTCGAAGAGACTTAACATTTGGCAGGAAAAAAGACAAAAGCACAAGGAGAGAGCCAACCGTGAAATAGCCTCGACAACCAATTTTATCTGCAGCGCCTGTGCAAGAGCCAATTCACTCTAGAATTGGCCTTTATAGCCACTCCATGTGCGGCTCCACAAACCACTGACCACCTCCAGGCGCTTATACATTTTCTCTCGAGACAAGGAGGCCAAAGAAGGTAACTGACCAAGACCATGGTGTTCAGGGCACAATTTCAGAGTTTACAGATGATACGAAACGTGGAAGCATTGTGAACTGTGAGGAGGATGGTGTTGAATTTCAAAAGTACTTAGACAACTTGGTGGAATGGGCAGGCAGGTGGCAGATGAATTTCAATGCAGAGAAATATGAAGTGATTCATTTTGGTAGGATGAATATTGAGATAATGTAAAATAAAGGGCACCATTCTAAAGGAGGTGTAGGAGCAGAGATACCGAGGTGTATATGTGCATAAGTCATTGATGTTGGCAGGAGAGGTTGAGAGAGCATTTAATAAAGCATACAGTATCCTGGGCTTTATTAACAGGGACATTCAGTACAAGAGCAAGGAAGTTATGTTGAACTTATATAAAACACTGATTCAGCCTCAGCTGAAGTATTCTGTCCAATTCTGGGCACCACACTTTAGGAAGATTGTGAGGGCATTGGAGAGAGTGCAGGAAAGATCCATGAGAATGCTTCCAGGCATGAGGAATTTCAGTTATGAAGATAGACAGGAGAAGTTAGGATCATTTTCCTTGGAGAAGAGAAGGCTGAGAGGTGAGTTGATTTGATAGAGTTGTTCAAAACCATGAGGGGTCTGGACAGAGGAGACAGAGAGAAACTGTTTCCACTCGTGAAAAGAATCGAGAACGAGAGGGCACAGATTGAAATTAATGGGTAAGAGAGGCAGAAGTGACATGAGGCAATATTTTCTCACGCAAGGAATGGCTAAGGACTGGAATGTACTGCCTGAGAATGTGATGGAGACAGGTTCAATTGAAGCATTCAAAATGCAATCAGACTGTTATCTGAAAAGGAAGAATGTGCAGGGTTATGGGGAGAAGGCGGGGAATGGCACGAGGTTAATTGCTCTTTCGGAGAGCCGATGTGTACATGATACACTGAATAGCCTCTTTCTGTGCTGTAACAATTATGTGATTCCCTGATTCATGCCTTTGTTACCTCTGTGCATAACTATTCATACTCACTCCTGGCTGATCTCCCACATTCTACACTCTGTAAACTTGAGGTCATCCAAAACTCTGCTGCCCATGTCCTAGCTCACACCAAGTTTTCTTCCTCTATCACTGACCGACATGGCTCCCAGTCAAGCAATGTCTTGATTTTAAAATTCTCATCCTCGTTTTCAATACCTCCATCGAACAAAGAGCAAAGAACAAAGAAAATTGCAGCACAGGAACAGGCCCTTCGGCCCTCCAAGCCTGCGCCGATCCAGATCCTCTATCTAAACATGTCGCCTATTTTCTAAGGGTCTGTATCTCTTTACTTCCTGCCCATTCATGTATCTGTCTAGATACATCTTAAAAAACGCTATCGTGCACGCGTCTACCACCTCCGCTGGCAACGTGTTCCAAACACCCACCACCCTCTGCGTAAAGAACTTTCCACGCATTTCCCCCTAAACCTTTCCCCTCTCACTTTGAACTCGTGACCCCGAGTAATTGAATCCCCCACTCTGGGAAAAAGCTTCTTGCTATCCACCCTGTCTATACATCTCATGATTTTGTACACCTCAATCAGGACCCCCATCAACCTCCGTCTTTCTAATGAAAATAATCCAAATCTGCTCAACCTCTCTTCATAGCTAGCGCCCTCCATACCAGGCAACATTCTGGTGAACCTCCTGTGCACCCTCTCCAAAGCTTCCACATCCTTTTGGTAATGTGGCGACCAGAACTGCACGCAGTATTCCAAATGTGGCCGAACTAAAGTCTTATTCAACTGTAACATGACCTGCCAACCCTTGTACTCAATACCCCGTCCGATGAAGGAAAGCATGCCCTATGCCTTCTTGACCACTCTATTGACCTGCGTTGCCACCTTCAGGGAACAATGGACCTGAACAGCCAAATCTCTCTGTACATCAATTTTCCCCAGGACTTTTCCATTTACTGTATAGTTCACTCTTGAATTGGATCTTCCAAAATGCATCACCTCGCATTTGCCCTGATTGAACTCCATCTGCCATTTCTCTGCCCAACTCTCCAATCTATCTATATTCTGCTGTATTCTCTGAAAGTCCCCTTCACTATCTGCTACTCCTCCAATCTTAGTGTCGTCTGCAAACTTGCTAATCAGTCCACCTATACTTTCCTCCAAATCATTTATGTATATCACAAACAACAGTGGTCCCAGCACGGATCCCTGTGGAACACCACTGGTCACACGTCTCCATTTTGAAAAACTCCCTTCCACTGCTACTCTCTATCTCCTGTTGCCCAGCTAGTTCTTTATCCATCTAGCTAGTACACCCTGGACCCCATGCGACTTCACTTTTTCCATCAGCCTACTATGGGGAAACTTATCAAACGCCTTACTGAAGTCCATGTATATGACATCGACAACCCTTCCCTCATCAATCAACTTTGTCACTTCCTCAAAAAATTCTATTAAGTTGAATGACCTTCCCTGCACAAAACCATGTTGCCTATCACTGATAAGCCCATTTTCTTCCAAATGGGAATAGATCCTATCCATCAGTATCTTCTCCAGCAGCTTCCCTACCACTGACGTCAGGCTCACCGGTCTATAACTACCTGGATTTTCCCTGCTACCCTTCTTGAACAAGTGGACAACATTAGCAATTCTCCAGTCCGCCGGGACCTCACCCGTTTTTAAGGATGCTGCAAAGATATCTGTTAAGGCCCCAGCTATTTCCTCTCTCGCTTCCCTCAGTAACCTGGGATAGATCCCATCCGGACCTGGGGACTTGTCCACCTTAATGCCTTTTAGAATACCTAACACTTCCTCCCTCCTTATGCCGACTTGACCTAGGGTAATCAAACATCTGTCCCTAACCTGAACCTCCGTCATGTCCCTCCCCTCGGTGAATACCGATGCAAAGTATTCGTTTAGAATCTCACCCATTTTCTCTGAATCCACGCATAACTTTCCTCCTTTGTCCTTGAGTGGGCCAATCCTTTCTCTAG